>NC_069508.1:218938642-219026142 GCF_027579735.1 Bombina bombina
AGTAGAAAAGCATACAAAAAGAGGAACTGGAAAATAACTGTGCTTTTATACAAAAATCATAACCACCATAAAAAGGGTGGGCCTCATGGACTCTTGCCAATATAAAAGAAATTAATTTATCAGGTAAATTCTTACATAAATTATGTTTTCTTTCATGTTACTGGCAAGAGTCCATAAGCTAGTGACGTATGGGATAGAATACCCAAAATGTGGAAGTCCACAGAAGAGTCACTAGAAAGGGAGGGATACAAACAGCTATTTCCACTGAGAAATTAAATCCATATAATAAGTTTTCCCTTGAAAACACGTAAATCAAAAGTAGTAGAATCAAACTGAAACAGCTGCCTGAAGAACTTGTTCTACCAAAGACTGTTTCAGAAGAAGCAAATACATCAAAAGGGTAAAAACAATAAAAGTATGCAAAGAAGACCAAATTACTGATTTGCAAATTTGATCAACCTAAGCTTCATTCTGCAAAAGCCCAAGAAATGGCGACTGAACTTAGAAGAATGAGCTGTAAAACTCTGAGGCGGAGCCTATCCTGCCTCAAAATAAGCCTTGAAAAACAAAAGCTTTAATCAGGATGCCAAAGAAATGGAGAGGCTTCCTAACATTTTCTGGAACCAGAAAAACAGCAAATAGACTAGAAGCATTCTGGAATCCTAGTAACCTCGATATAGAATTATAAAGCTCTTACCACATCCAAAGGATGTAAAGAACTCTCAAAGAATTCTTTAGAATTAGGACACAAAGAATGAACAACAATTTCTCTACTAATGTTGTTCAAATTCACAACCTTAGGAAAAAAGAAGTCAACAAAACAACTTATCTAGATGAAAAAATCAGATAAGGAGACACAGAGAGAGAGAGATGATAAATAAGAAACTCTTGTAGCAGATGAGATATTCAAAAGAAACAACACTTTCCAAGAAAGTAGATAATCTTCAAACAAATAAAACTCCAAAAAGGAGAAATTAATAAATGAACAGGCTTGATACCAACCAAAGCCTGGATAAAACAGTGAATATCAGGAAGTTTAAACAATCTTTCTAGAAAATAAAACAGAAAGAACAGAGATTTGTCCCTTCAAAACATTTGCAGACAAACTTATCCAAACCATCCTGAAAAACTGTAAAATCCTAGGAATTCTAAAAGAATGCCAAGAGAATTTATGAGAACACTATAAAATATAGGTTCTCCAAACCTAATAATACATGTTCCTTGAAACAGACTTATACGTCTGCAACATAGCAATAAAAACTAAGTCAGAGAAACCTCTAACACTAAACACTAATCAATTTCCATACCCCCAAATTAGTAATTTGAGATCCCGATGGAAAAAAAGCCTCTAGAACAAGAGGGCTGGCCAAAGAGAAAATGGTCAAGGATGGTAACTTGGACATCTGAACAAGATACACATACTAAACTTGTGAGGCCATGCTGATTCTACTGATACTGTTCCAATATGATCTTGGAAATCACCTTCGGAAGAAAAAAACAGAGGCGGAAGGATGTAGTCAGGTTGCAAAACTAAGACAGTGCTAATGCATCCACCATCTCCACCTGGGGATCCCTGGACCTGAAAAGGTACCTGGGAAATTGAGAAAACACATCTGCATAGAGACACCACTCTCCCGGATGTAAAGACTGACGACTGAGATAATCCACCTCCCAAATGTCTAAAATCATAGAAAATAGACAGGAGATGAATTCCATCTAAGAAGGTATTCAATATACTTCTTAATTGCTTAAGGAACTACAAGTCCCTGTTGTTGACTGACATATGCCAGAGTTGTGATATTGTCTGTCTGAAAGCAAAAAATAAAAAAGTTCTCTCCTAAAAGAGGCCAAGCCTGAAAGAGCTCTGAAAAAATAGCACAGAGTTCTAAAATATCGATTGGAAACCTTGCCTCTTGAAGTTTCAAAACCCCTTGTGTTGTCAAAAGACCCTCAAACAGCTCCCCAACCTGTAAAACTTGCAACCATTAAGAATACAGTCCAGGAAGGATGAACAAAAATACAGTCCAGGAAGGATGAACAAAAGGAAGCCCCCCTGAATAAAATGATGATAGACTAATCACCAAAACAGAGAGAAAAGAGTGTTAGGATTTTAAAAATATCAACAAAAACAATCCCTGTATCATTGATTCAGTATGCAAAGCAAAAAGAGATCTCAGATAAAAAACGAGCAAAGAGAACCACGCCCGATGCTGCAGATATAAACCTAAAACTTCCATGCACATAGCCACTGAAAGGAATGTTCTAGACTGTAAGCTTAGACAGGCTAACGCCACTTACAATTGACTTTTCTCCGATAAAGACATGAACACAGTACCCATCTAGAAACCCAAAAAGAAGTGACCCTTGTCTGAGGAATCACAAAACTCTTAGGTAAATTAAATCCTCTAACCATGTCTTGAAGAAACAAAACTTAGTTGATTCATGAGGTATACCACAAAAAGAAAAGACCATATAATTGAATACTTTTCTTTCATTTGTATGCATTGGGTACTTGTAAAGCGCGTCTAATCACCCGCAAGGGACTGAAGACGCTGCTCATATAATCGACCTCGGAAGGATGAAAGGCTGAATGGACCTTGCCGGAAATCAAACCTGCAACCCTCTGGTTGCTACAGAGTTCAGCCACAGTGATTTAGCATGCTGAGCTATCTGTCCGGCTTTAATAAAAGAAAAGTTTAAGCTAATACCAAAATACCATCCAAATAGGGAAGACAATATCCTACTGTCTGAAGACAGAAAAAGGGCACCAAGAACCTTTGAAAAGATTCATAAAGCTGTCACTAAACCAAAAGGAAAAGCAACAAATTGGTAAAGCTTAAAAAGAAAATTTCAGAATCCACAAGTGGTCTGAATAAAATAAAATATGAGGATAAATATCCTGAAAATGGAGAGGACATGAAATGACCTTAACAAAAAGGCATAAAAGTCCTTATAATCGTCAACTTAAAAGTTTCGACTCTAACAAAACAATATAAAAGTCTTCAGATCCAAGAACGGACTGAATAAACCTTTCTTCTTAGGGACAAAGAACAGAATTGAATAGAAACCCAAAACCTGCAAAAAGAACTGGCATAATCCTGAAAAAAATTCACAGAGTGTACTAAGAAAGAAAGATTCTTCCCACAGAAGGCCTCATTCTAAAAATCTATTCAAACCCTAAGAATAATATAGAATTTGGACTGAGTTCATCCAAAAACAATTTAATCTGCCCCCCACCAGACGTACTGGTTAGAGATCCGCACCTTCATGCAGTCTAATAACTGGTAATTTATATAGCGTTTTTCTCCCAGAAGGATACAAAAAAACGCTTTTTCAGTGCTTACACTCGGAGTTAACCAAATTAGCAGCTGATAAAAACAGTAGTTATTATCTAGTTATTATCTAAAGAATCCTGAAAACAAGTACCAATTTCCTTAGAAATAGTAGTACAGTCCCAAGAGGGAATCAGAATAACCATTCTCTAGAATATAATACAGATAGTATATTGAATAGAAAAAAACCTCAAAAGCAAAAATGTTAAAATCCAGATTTGAAAAGGATTACTAACATACAGCCAGATTACGAGTTTTGCGTTATGAGTGGCTCAGTAATAACTTGCAAGTTATTTCCACTGCTCACCTTTAATAGCGCTGCTATTACAGGTTTGCAAAAACCCGGCGTTTGCAGGTGATATGGCTTCGTTGAGCTCCATACTGCACACAAATAACAGCGCTGCTTTCAGCTGCTGTTACGTGCTCATGCACGATTTCCCTATAGACAACAATGGGGAGAGCCGGCTAAAAAAATGGCTAAAAAACCTAACACCTGCAATCACGGAGCATAAAGCTCCGTAACGCAGCCCCATTGATGTCTATGGGGAAAGAAAATGTATGTTTAAACCGAACACCCTAACATAAACCCTGAGTCTAAACACCCTAATCTGCTGCCCCCGACATCGCCGACACCTACATTACACTTATTAACCCCTAATCTGCCGCCCCCAATGTCGCCGCCACCTACATAAATTTATTAACCCCTAATCTGCCGCCCTCAATGTCGCAGCCACTTATTAACCCCTAATCTGCCGCCCACAACGTCGCCGCCACCACTATACTAAAGTTATTAACCCCTAAACCTCTGGCCTCCCACATCACTAACACTAAATAAATATATTAACCCCTAAACCTAACCCTAACGTAACAATAACCCTAACACCCCTAACTTTAATATAATTAAAATAAATCTAAATAAAACCTACTATTGATAACTAAATAATACCTATTTAAAACTAAATACTTACCTGTAAAATAAACCCTAAGATAGCTACAATATAACTAATAGTTACATTGTAGCTATCTTAGGATTTATTTTTATTTTACAGGCAACTTTGTATTTATTTTAACTAGGTAGACTAGTTAGTAAATAGTTTTTTTTAACTATTTACTAACTACCTGATAGGGCTATTAGATTAGGAGTAATTTGTTTTTATTTTTTGATCATTTCTTTTTTTATTTTGTGTAATTTAGTGTTTATTATTTTTTGTAATTTAGATAAATGTATTTTTTTAATTTAATTTATTTAATTTTAGTGTAATGTTAGGCTTAACTGTAAGACAGGTTAGGTTTTATTTCACAGGTAAATTTGTATTTATTTTTACTAGGTAGTTAGTAAATAGTTAATAACAAGTTAAAATAAATACAAACTTACCTGTGAAATAAACATAAACCCTAAGCTACATACAATATAGCCATTAGTTATATTGTAGCTAGCTTAGGTTGTATTTTACAGGTAAGTATTTATTTAGTTTTAAATAGGAATAATTTATGTATTAATTGTAATTTTTATTTGGAATTATTTTAATTATGTTAAAGTTAGTGGGTGTTAGGGCTACGTTAGGGTTAGACTTAGGGTTAGGTTTAGGGGTTAATAACTTTAGTATAGTGGCGGCGACATTGGGGGCAGCAGATTAGGGGTTAATAAGTGTAGTTAGGTGGCTGTGATTTTGGGGGCAGCAGATTAGGGGTTAATAACAGTAATGTAGGTTGCTGCAATGTTAGGGACAGCAGATTAGGGGTTAATAAGTGTATGTAGGTGGCGACGACATGGGGGGCAGCAGATTAGGGGTTATAAATATTTAACTAGTGTTTGCAATGCGGGAGTGCGGCGGTTTAGGGGTTAATATGTTTATTATAGGGGCGGCGATGTCCGGAGCGGCAGATTAGGGGTTAATAATTTTATTTTAGTGTTTGCGATGCGGGAGGGCCTCGGTTTAGGGGTTAATAGGTAGTTTAAGGGTGTTAGTGTACTTTTTAGCACTTTAGTTATGAGTTTTATGGTACAGCTTTGTAACGTAAAACTCATAACTACTGACTTTCAGGTGGCGGTACAGATCTTGTAGTTATACGCTGTACCGCTCACTTTTTGGCTGGACAGGCAAACTCGTAATACCGGCGCTATGGAAGTCCCATTGAAAAAGGACTTTTTGAAAGGTGCGGTAGTTACGTTAGGTATAGGTATAGGTACAGCTATACCTACAACACCTGTAATACCAGCGGTAGTGAAAAATAGCCATAACGCTGTTTTTTCAACATAACGCAAAACTCGTAATCTAGCTGATAGTTATTAGGAGGACTAGACTCCAAAAAGCTATAAATAGAACAATTTCCTTAAAAAAGAACAAAAAATGTTCAAATGAAAAATAAGGAGAATTTTAACAAACTGTCTGATACAGGGTCCTTTTAGCCAAAGAAACCTTCATCAGTAGAATAAACTTAAATATGCTGTCGGTCAGAACAAAATTAATTCAATCTTAACAATTTTGAAAAGACCTGGTAAGTTCACTTAAAGGCATAATAGCAGTCATAACCTTTTATGATATAAGCAACAACATGTGATGTTTGCAGATGAAATCAAATACATGAACTGAATATGTAAAAAACAGTAAATGTTATTGTACATGTAGAAACAATGCTAGCATAAAAAAGATAAACAAATGCCACATAATTGAGCTGAAGAAATAACAGCTTAATAATGAAAAGAACACACTTAGCTTTGTAGAATTGTGTTTCAGGGCATAATAGTTTCTACAGTAACATCAGAGTCAGGATCAGAATGAGACATCTCGCAAAATGTGACAGAAAAACACAATTTATGCTTACCTGATAAATTTATTTCTCTTGTGGTGTATCCAGTCCACGGATCATCCATTACTTGTGGGATATTCTCATTCCCAACAGGAAGTTGCAAGAGGACACCCACAGCAGAGCTGTAATATAGCTCCTCCCCTAACTGTCATAGCCAGTCATTCGACCGAAAACAAGCCGAGAAAGGAGGAACCATAGGGTGTAGTGGTTACTGTAGTTTAAATTTAAAAATTACCTGCCTTAAAATGACAGGGCGGGCCGTGGACTGGATACACCACAAGAGAAATAAATTTATCAGGTAAGCATAAATTGTGTTTTCTCTTGTAAGGTGTATCCAGTCCACGGATCATCCATTACTTGTGGGATACCAATACCAAAGCTAAAGTACACAGATGAAGGGAGGGACAAGGCAGGAACTTAAATGGAAGGAACCACTGCCTGTAAAACCTTTCTCCCAAATATAGCCTCCAAAGAAGCAAAAGTATCAAATTTGTAAAATTTTGAAAAAGTATGAAGCGAAGACCAAGTCGCCGCCTTGCAAATCTGTTCAACAGAAGCCTCATTTTTAAAGGCCCAAGTGGAAGCCACAGCTCTAGTGGAATGAGCTGTAATCCTTTCAGGAGGCTGTTGTCCAGCAGTCTCATAGGCTAAGCAGATTAAGCTTCTTAGCCAAAAAGAAAAAGAGGTTGCCAAAGCCTTTTGACCTCTCCTCTGTCCAGAGTAGGACAACAAACAAAGCAGATGTTTGACGAAAATCTTTAGTAGCTTGTAAGTAAAACTTTAAAGCACAGACCACGTCCAGATTGTGTAACACAAGGATGGAACCACAATCTCTTGATTGATATTCTTGTTAGATACCACCTTAGGTAAGAACCCAGGTTTGGTACGCAGGACTACCTTATCCGTATGAAAAATCAGATAAGGAGAATCACATTATAAGGCAGATAGCTCAGAGACTCTACGAGCCGAGGAAATAGCTACCAAAAAAAAAAAAAAGAACTTTCCAAGATAAAAGTTTGATATCTATGGAATGAAGAGGTTCAAACGGAACTCCTTGAAGAACCTTAAGAAACAAGTTTAAGCTCCATGGTGGAGCAACAGGTTTAAACACAGGCTTGATTCAAACTAAAGCCTGACAAAATGCCTGAACGTCTGGAACATCTGCCAGACGCTAGTGCAAAAGAATAGACAGAGCAAAAATCTGTCCCTTTAAGAAACTAGCTGACAATCCTTTTTCCAAACCTTCTTGGAGAAAAGATAAAATCCTAGGAATCCTGACCTTACTCCATGAGTAACCCTTGGATTCCCACCAATAAAGATACCTACGCCATACCTTATGGTAAATTTTCCTGGTGACAGGCTTTCGTGCCTGTATTAAGGTATCAATAACTGACTCGGAGAAGCCACGCTTTGATAAAATCAAGCATTCAATCTCCAGGCAGTCAGCCTCAGAGAAATTAGATTTGGATGGTTGAAAGGACCCTGAAGTAGAAGGTCCTGTCTCAGAGGCAGAGACCATGGTGGAAAGGATGACATGTCCACTAGCTCTGCATACCAGGTCCTGCGTGGCCACGCAGGTGCTATCAGAATCACCGATGCTCTCTCCTGCTTGATCTTGGCAATCAGTCGAGGGAGCAGAGGAAACGGTGGAAACACATAAGCCAGGTTGAAAGACCAGGGCGCTGCTAGAGTATCTATCAGTGTCGCCTTGGGATCCCTGGACCTGGATCCGTAACACGGAAGCTTGGCGTTCTGGCGAGATGCCATGAGATCCAGTTCTGGTTTGCCCCAATGGAGAATCAGTTGTGCAAATACCTCCGGATGGAGTTCCCACTCTCCCGGATGAAAAGTCTGACGACTTAGAAAATCCGCCTCCCAGTGCTCTACACCTGGGATATGGATAGCTGATAGGTGGCAAGAGTGAATCTCTGCCCAGTGAATTATTTTTGAAACTTCTAACATCTCTAGGGAACTTCTTGTTCCCCTTCGATGGTTGATGTAAGCTACAGTCGTGATGTTGACCGACTGAAATCTGATGTACCTCAGAGTTGCTAACTGAGGCCAAACCTGAAGAGCCTTGAATATCGCTCTTAGTTGCAGAATATTTATTGGAAGGAGAGACTCCTCCTGAGTCCACGATCCCTGAGCCTTCAGGGAGTTCCAGACTGCACCCCAACCTAGAAGGCTGGCATTTGTTGTTACAATAGTCCAATCTGGCCTGCGAAGGTCATACCTTTGGACAGATGGACCCGAGATAGCCACCAGGGAAGAGGATCCCTGGTCTGTTGGTCCAGATTCAGTTGAGGGGCCAAATCTGTGTAATCCCCGCTCCACTGACTGAGCCTGCATAGTTGCAGCGGTCTGAGATGTAAGCGTGCAAACGGCACTATGTCCATTGCCGCTACCATTAAGCCGATTACTTCCATACACTGAGCCACCAAAGGGCGCAGAATGGAATGAAGAACCCGACAGGAATTTAGAAGCTTTGATAACCTGGACTCCGTCAAGGTAAATTTTCATTTCTACAGAATCTATCAGAGTCCCTAGAAAGGAAACTCTTGTGAGTGGGGATAGAGAACACTTTTCCTTGTTCACTTTCCACCCATGCGACCTCAGAAATGCCAGTACTACGTCCGTATGAGACTTGGCAATTTGGAAGTTTGACGCCTGTATCAGGATGTCGTCTAAATAAGGGGCTACTGCTATGCCCCGCGGCCTTAGGACTGCCAAAAGCGACCCTAGAACCTTTGTAAAGATTCTTGGGGCTGTAGCTAATCCAAAGGGAAGAGCTACAACTGGTAATGCCTGTCTTGAAAGGCAAACCTGAGAAACCGATGATGATCTTTGTGTATTGGAATGTGAAGATAAGCATCCTTTAGATCCACTGTAGTCATATATTGATCCTCCTGGATCAGTGGTAGGATGGTACGAATAGTTTCCATCTTGAACGACGGAACTTTGAGTAATTTGTTTAAGATCTTTAGATCCAAAATCGGTCTGAAGGTTCCCTCTTTTTTGGGAACCACAAACAGATTTGAGTAAAAACCCTGTTCCTGTTCCTCCTTTGGAACTGGATGGATCACTCCCATAACTAGGAGGTCTCGTACACAGTGTAAGAATGCCTCACTCTTTATCTGGTTTGCAGATAATTGTGAAAGGTGAAATCTCCCTTTTGGGGGGGGGGAAGCTTTGAAGTCCAGAAGATATCCCTGGGATATAATTTCCAACGCCCAGGGATCCTGAACATCTCTTGCCCATGCCTGGGCGAAGAGTGAAAGTCTGCCCCCTACTACATCCGTTACCGGATAGGGGGTCGTTCCATCATGCTGCCTTAGAGGCAGCAGCAGGCTTTTTGACCTGCTTACCTTTTTTCCAGGTCAGGTTTGGTCTCCAGACCGTCTTGGATTGAGCAAAAGTTCCCTCTTGTTTATTATTAGGGGAAGTTGATGCCGCACCTGCCTTGAAGTTTCGAAAGGCACGAAAATTAGACTGTTTGGCCCTAGATTTAGACCTGTCCTGAGGAAGGGCACAACCTTTTCCTCCCGTGATATCAGCAATAATCTCCTTCAAACCAGGCCCGAATAGGGTCTGCCCCTTGAAGGGAATGTTAAGTAGCTTAGATTTTAAAGTCACGTCAGCTGACCATGATTTAAGCCATAGCGCTCTGCGCGCCTGTATAGCAAAACCAGAATTCTTAGCCGTTAGTTTATTCAAATGAACAATGGCATCAGAAATAAAATAATTGGCTAGCTTAAGTGCTCTAAGTTTGCCAAGTATGTCATCCAATGGAGTCTCTACCTGTAAAGCCTCTTCCAGAGACTCAAACCAGTACGCCGCAGCAGCAGTGACAGGGGCAATGCATGCAATGGGCTGTAGGATAAAACCTTGTTGAATAAATATTTTCTTAAGGTAACCTTCTAATTTTTTATCCATTGGCTCTAAAAAAGCACAACTGTCCTCGACAGGGATAGTAGTACGCTTTGCTAGAGTAGAAACTGCTCCCTCCACCTTAGGGACTGTCTGCCATAAGTCCCGTGTGGTGGCGTCTATTGGAAAACATTTTTCTAAAAATAGGAAGGGAAGAGAACGGCACACCTGGTCTATCCCATTCCTTATTAATAATTTCTGTAAACCTTTTAGGTATTGGAAAAACATCAGTACACACCGGCACTGCAAAGCATTTATCCAGTCTACAAAATTTCTCTGGCACTGCAATGGTATCACAGTCATTCAGAGCAGCTAAAACCTCCCTAAGTAACACGCGGAGGTGTTCAAGCTTAAATTTAAATGTAGAAATATTAGAATCAGGTATCTTTCCTGAGTCATTAACATCACCCACTGACTGAAGCTCTCCTTCCTCAGCTTCTGCATATTGTGAGGCAGTATCAGACATGGTTCTTAAAGCGTCAGTATGCTCTGCATTTTGTCTCACCCCAGAGCTATCTCGCTAACCTCTAGGTTCAGGTAGTCTGGCTAATACTGCTGACAGTGTATTATAAATGACTGCCGCCATGTCTTGTAAAGTAAACGCTATGGGCGCCCTAGATGTACTTGGCGCCATTTGAGCGTGAGTCCCTTGGGCGGGAGTCAAAGGGTCTGACACGTGGGGAGAGTTAGTCGGCATAACTTTCCCCTCGTCAGATTCCTCTGGTAATAATTTTTTTAAAAACAGAATATGATCTTTATTGCATAAAATGAAATCAGTACATTTGGTACACATTCTAAGAGGGGGTTCCACCATGGCTTTTAAACATAATGAACAAGGAGTTTCTTCTATGTCAGACATGTTTATACAGACTAGCAATGAGACTAGCAAGCTTGGAAAACACTTTAAATCAAGTTAACAAGTAAATATAAAAAACGGTACTGTGCCTTTAAGAGAAACAAATTTTGCCAGAATTTGAAAAACAGTGAAAAAATGCAGTAAATCAAATGAAATTTTTACAGTGTATGTAATAGGCTAGCAGAGCATTGCATCCACTTGCAAATGAATGATTAACCCTTTAGTTCAAAAAACGGAACAAAAAAAAGAAATAGACTTTTTTTTTTTTACAGTCACAACCAACTGCCACAGCAAGCTGTGGTCCTACCTTCCCCAATAAACGACTTTGGAAAGCCTTTGAGCCCTTTAGAGATGTCCTATAGCATACAGGGGACTCCTGATGGAAGCTGGATGTCACAGTTTGTAATTTTAACTGCACCAACTGTAACTTTTATACTATAACAGTGGAAAGCCTCAGTAAACCTGTTTCTAGTCAAAATTTAAGCCAGCCATGTGGAAAAAACTAGGCCCCAATAAAGTTTTATCACCAAAGCATATATAAAAACGATTAAACATGCCAGCAAATGTTTTATATTGCAATATCATAAGGGTATTACCCCTGGGAGTAAGCATGATACCAGTCGTTATTAAATCACTGTATTCAGGCTTAACTTACATTAATCCGGTATCAGCAGCATTTTCTAGTGTTTTCCATCTCTAGAAAAAATTATAACTGCACATACCTGATAGCAGTATAAACTGCACGCCATTCTCTCGCTGAAGTTACCTCATCTGTGTAATCCCCTCAGACATATGTGAGAATAGCAATGGATCTTAGTTACAACCTGCTAAGATCAGAGAAACCTCAGGCAGATTCTTCTTCTATTTACTGCCTGAGATAAAATAGCACAACTCCGGTACTATTTAAAAATAACAAACTTTTGATTGAAGAAAATTAACTAACTATATTTAACCACTCTCTCCTACAACATCCTAGCTTGTTGAGAATTGCAAGAGAATTACTGGCTATGACAGTTAGGGGAGGAGCTATATTACAGCTCTGCTGTGGGTGTCCTCTTGCAACTTCCTGTTGGGAATGAGAATATCCCACAAGTAATGGATGATCCGTGGACTGGATACACCTTACAAGAGAAAAGAAAAATAACATTAGGTAAAACATTAAATTTCCACAATGTAACAGTTTCAGTAGAGAAAAACATAATTTATGCTTACCTGATAAATTCCTTTCTTCTGTAGTGTGATCAGTCCACGGGTCATCATTACTTCTGGGATATTAACTGCTCCCCTACAGGAAGTGCAAGAGGATTCACCCAGCAGAGCTGCATATAGCTCCTCCCCTCTACGTCACTCCCAGTCATTCGACCAAGGACCAACGAGAAAGGAAAAGCCAAGGGTGAAGTGGTGACTGGAGTATAAATTAAAAAATATTTACCTGCCTTAAAAACAGGGCGGGCCGTGGACTGATCACACTACAGAAGAAAGGAATTTATCAGGTAAGCATAAATTATGTTTTCTTCTGTTAAGTGTGATCAGTCCACGGGTCATCATTACTTCTGGGATACCAATACCAAAGCAAAAGTACACGGATGACGGGAGGGATAGGCAGACTCTTTATACAGAAGGAACCACTGCCTGAAGAACCTTTCTCCCAAAAATAGCCTCCGATGAAGCAAAGGTGTCAAATTTGTAAAATTTGGAAAAAGTATGAAGCGAAGACCAAGTTGCAGCCTTGCAAATCTGTTCAACAGAGGCCTCATTCTTGAAGGCCCAAGTGGAAGCCACAGCTCTAGTAGAATGAGCTGTAATTCTTTCAGGGGGCTGCTGTCCAGCAGTCTCATAAGCTAAACGAATTATGCTACGAAGCCAAAAAGAAAGAGAGGTAGCGGAAGCTTTTTGACCTCTCCTCTGCCCAGAGTAAATGACAAACAGAGAAGACGTTTGTCAGAATTCCTTAGTTGCCTGCAAGTAAAATTTTAGAGCCCGGACTACATCCAGGTTGTGCAGTAGACGTTCCTTCTTTGAAGAAGGATTTGGGCATAAAGAAGGAACAACAATCTCTTGATTGATATTCCTGTTAGTAACTACCTTAGGTAAGAACCCAGGTTTAGTACGCAGGACTACCTTATCCGAATGAAAAATCAAATAAGGAGAATCACAATGTAAGGCTGATAATTCAGAGACTCTTCGAGCCGAGGAAATAGCCATTAAAAATAGAACTTTCCAAGATAACAACTTTATATCAATGGAATGAAGGGGTTCAAACGGAACGCCCTGTAAAACATTAAGAACAAGGTTTAAACTCCATGGTGGAGCAACAGTTTTAAACACAGGCTTAATCCTGGCCAAAGCCTGACAAAAAGCCTGGACGTCAGGAACTTCTGACAGACGTTTGTGTAACAGAATGGACAGAGCTGAGATCTGTCCCTTTAATGAACTAGCAGATAAACCCTTTTCTAAACCTTCTTGTAGAAAGACAATATCCTAGGAATCCTAACCTTACTCCAAGAGTAACCTTTGGATTCACACCAATGTAGGTATTTACGCCATATCTTATGGTAAATCTTTCTGGTAACAGGTTTCCTAGTCTGTATTAAGGTACTAATAACTGACTCAGAAAACCCACGTCTTGATAAAATTAAGCGTTCAATTTCCAAGCAGTCAGCTTCAGAGAAGTTAGATTTTGATGTTTGAAGGGACCCTGTATCAGAAGGTCCTGTTTCAGAGGTAGAGACCAAGGCGGACAGGATGACATGTCCACCAGGTCTGCATACCAAGTCCTGCGTGGCCACGCAGGTGCTATTAGAATCACTGATGCTCTCTCTTGTTTGATTCTGGCTATCAATCGAGGAAGCAACGGGAAGGGTGGAAACACGTAAGCCATCCTGAAGTCCCAAGGTGCTGTCAGAGCATCTATCAGGACTGCTCCTGGATCCCTGGATCTGGACCCGTAACGAGGAAGCTTGGCGTTCTGTCGAGCCGCCATGAGATCTATCTCTGGTTTGCCCCAACGTCGAAGTATTTGGGCAAAGACCTCCGGATGAAGTTCCCACTCCCCCGGATGAAAAGTCTGACGACTTAAGAAATCCGCCTCCCAGTTCTCCACTCCCGGGATGTGGATTGCTGACAGGTGGCAAGAGTGAGACTCTGCCCAGCGAATTATCTTTGGTACTTCCATCATAGCTAGGGAGCTTCTTGTCCCTCCCTGATGGTTGATGTAAGCTACAGTCGTGATGTTGTCCGACTGAAACCTGATGAACCCCCGAGTTGTCAACTGGGGCCAAGCCAGGAGGGCATTGAGAACTGCTCTCAATTCCAGAATGTTTATTGGCAGACTCTCCTCCTGACTCCATAGTCCCTGAGCCTTCAGGGAATTCCAGACGGCACCCCAACCTAGAAGGCTGGCGTCTGTTGTTACAATTGTCCAGTCTGGTCTGCTGAATGGCATCCCCCTGGACAGGTGTGGCCGAGAAAGCCACCATAGAAGAGAATTTCTGGTCTCTTGATCCAGATTCAGAGAAGGGGATAAGTCTGAGTAATCCCCATTCCACTGACCTAGCATGCACAGTTGCAGTGGTCTGAGGTGTAAGCGTGCAAAGGGTACTATGTCCATTGCCGCTACCATTAAGCCGATTACCTCCATACATTGAGCCACTGACGGGTGTTGAATGGAATGAAGAGTGCGGCAAGCACTTTGAAGTCTTGATAGCCTGTCCTCTGTCAGGTAAATCTTCATTTCTACAGAATCTATAAGAGTCCCCAGGAAGGGAACTCTTGTGAGTGGAACGAGTGAACTTCTCTTTTCGTTCACCTTCCATCCATGTTGTTACGGTACCAACTGTGTACCAAGGGTTAATACCAGAGAACAATGTCCTGCATAGGGAATCAGCAATACACAACCCCGCCAGTTTCAGGTTTAAAACAGAATGTCTACTTTATTTGAAGGCAGCACACAGATTTATACACCCTGGCTTCAGGTTACAAAGGGCATTGGTTTAACAGTAAAGCAGACATATGAACAATGCATCAAACCTCTAACAATTGTCTATTGACAGGTAAAACAGATTAACATATTAAGTTAATTAACTAGGGAAGAACATTTACTCAGACAATCTGATGTTGGGCAGTCTAGTTAACATAATCACACAAGGACACAATCAGTTTACCCAGACAGACTCCTGAGACACAATCAGATCTTAAACATACATAGAATACATCTTATTACTGAATATAGGAACAGTTCTTATTAACTATTAAGTCCTTTATGCCCCCTTGGTTTATAGAGTCACAATTGCTCCCACAAGGGGCACTCACACCCTGTACCCATCCTGTATTTATGGATACAGGGTGACATAGACATAAGACAGAGTTATGAAAGTACATGGGGTGTCCAGCATATAACATTCCATATTTCCATGCAGTCTCTGGGTATCCTTAAGCCCATGTACCTCCAGCCCAAAGAATGTTCCATAACAGGCCCTCCAATGTACAATGGCGAGATTGGTTTTGTCACACATGTGACCTTAGAAATGCCAGTACTAACTCTGTATGAGATTTGGCAGTTTGAAAGCTTGAAGCTTGTATCAGAATGTCATCTAGGTATGGAGCTACCGAGATTCCCCGCGGTCTTAGTACCGCCAGAAGAGCACCCAGAACCTTTGTGAAGATTCTTGGCGCTGTAGCCAATCCGAATGGAAGAGCCACAAACTGGTAATGCCTGTCTAGGAAGGCAAACCTTAGGTACCGGTAATGATCTTTGTGAATCGGTATGTGCAGGTAAGCATCTTTTAAATCTACAGTGGTCATGTACTGACCCTCTTGGATCATAGGTAAAATTGTCCGAATAGTCTCCATCTTGAACGCTGGAACTCTTAGGAATTTGTTTAGGATCTTTAAGTCCAGGATTGGTCTGAAAGTTCCCTCTTTTTTGGGAACCACAAACAGATTTGAGTAAAACCCCTGTCCCTGTTCCGATCGTGGAACTGGATGGATTACTCCCATTAACAAGAGCTCTTGTACGCAGCGTAGAAAAGCCTCTTTCTTTGTCTGGATTGTTGACAATCTTGACAGATGAAATCTCTCTCTTGGAGGAGAGTATTTGAAGTCCAGAAGGTATCCCTGAGATATTATCTCTAGCGCCCAGGGATCCTGAACATCTCTTGCCCAAGCCTGGGCGAAGAGAGAAAGTCTGCCCCCCACTAGATCCGATCCCGGATCGGGGGCCCTCAATTCATGCTGTTTTGGGGGCAGCAGCAGGTTTCCTAGTCTGCTTGCCCTTGTTCCAGGACTGGTTAGGTTTCCAGCCTTGTCTGTAGCGAGCAACAGCTCCTTCCTGTTTTGGTGCAGAGGAAGTTGATGCTGCTCCTGCTTTGAAATTACGAAAGGAACGAAAACTAGACTGTCTAGTCTTGGCTTTGGCTTTGTCCTGAGGCAGGGCATGGCCTTTACCTCCTGTAATGTCAGCGATAATCTCTTTCAACCCGGGCCCGAATAAGGTCTGCCCTTTGAAAGGTATATTAAGCAATTTAGACTTAGAAGTAACATCAGCTGACCAGGATTTTAGCCACAGTGCCCTGCGTGCCTGAATGGCGAATCCTGAATTCTTCGCCGTAAGTTTAGTAAGATGTACTACGGCCTCCGAAATGAATGAATTAGCTAGTTTAAGGACTCTAAGCCTGTCCGTAATGTCGTCCAGAGTAGCTGAACCAATGTTCTCTTCCAGAGACTCAATCCAGAATGCCGCTGCAGCCGTGATCGGCGCAATGCATGCAAGGGGTTGCAATATAAAACCTTGTTGAACAAACATTTTCTTAAGGTAACCCTCTAACTTTTTATCCATTGGATCTGAAAAAGCACAGCTATCCTCCACCGGGATAGTGGTACGCTTAGCTAAAGTAGAAACTGCTCCCTCCACCTTAGGGACCGTTTGCCATAAGTCCCTTGTGGTGGCGTCTATTGGAAACATTTTTCTAAATATCGGAGGGGGTGAGAACGGCACACCGGGTCTATCCCACTCCTTAGTAACAATTTCAGTAAGTCTCTTAGGTATAGGAAAAACCTCAGTACTCGTCGGTACCGCAAAATATTTATCCAACCTACACATTTTCTCTGGTATTGCAACTGTGTTACAATCATTCAGAGCCGCTAACACCTCCCCTAGTAATACACGGAGGTTTTCCAGTTTAAATTTAAAATTTGAAATATCTGAATCCAGTCTGTTTGGATCAGAACCGTCACCCACAGAATGAAGTTCTCCGTCCTCATGTTCTGCCACCTGTGACGCAGTGTCTGACATGGCCCTAATATTATCAGCGCACTCTGTTCTCACCCCAGAGTGATCACGCTTACCTTTTAGTTCTGGTAATTTAGCCAAAACTTCAGTCATAACAGTAGCCATATCCTGTAATGTGATTTGTAATGGCCGCCCAGCTGTACTCGGCGCTACAATATCACGCACCTCCCTCTGAGCGGGAGATGTAGGTACTGACACGTGAGGCGAGTTAGTCGGCATAACTCTCCCCTCGTTGTTTGGTGAAATTTGTTCAATTTGTACAGATTGATTTTTATTTAAAGTAGCATCAATACAGTTACTACATAAATTTCTATTGGGCTCCACTTTGGCATTGCAACAAATGACACAGGTATCATCTTCTGAATCAGACATGTTTAACACACTAGCAAATAAACTTGCAACTTGGAAATACAATTCAAATAGAATAATATTAAAACGTACTGTGCCTTTAAGAAGCACAGAAGATCTATGACAGTTAAAAATTAATAAATTGAAACAGTTATAGCCTCAATCCTTGTAAACAACACAACCTTAGCAAAGGTTTAATCCCATTAGCAAAGATAACAATTTCTGAAAGCAGGAAACAAATTACAGAATAAAAGTTTTTATTTCAGTCAAACTATAATTCTCACAGCTCTGCTGAGAGAAATTACCTCCCTCAAAATAAGTTTTGAAGACCCCTGAGCTCTGTAGAGATGAACCAGATCATGCAGGGAATACAATGAGTTGCTGACTGAAATATTAGATGCATAGTAAAACCGCCCCTCCCCCACACACACAGCAGTGAGGGAGAACAGAAACTGACAGAAAAAACAGATTTAAGCAACTGCCAAGTGGAAAAATGGTGCCCAAACATTTATTCACTCAGTACCTCAGCAAATGAAAACGATTTTACATTCCAGCAAAATCGTTAAACATAATTTCTAGTTATTAAACAGCTTTATGTACTTCTTACAGTGTAATTCTAGTGAAGTACCATTCTCCCAGAATACTGAAGTGTAAAGTATACATACATGACATTATATCGGTATGGCAGGATTTTCTCATCAATTCCATTGTCAGAAAATAAAAACTGCTACATACCTCTATGCAGATTCATCTGCCCGCTGTCCCCTGATCTGAAGTTTACCTCACTCCTCAGATGGCCAAGAACAGCAATATGATCTTAACTACTCCGGCTAAAATCATAGCAAAACTCTGGTAGATTCTTCCTCAAACTCTGCCAGAGAGGTAATAACACACTCCGGTGCTATTTTAAAATAACAAACTTTTGATTGAAGATATAAAACTAAGTATAATCACCATAGTCCTCTCACACGACCTATCTAGTTGCTGGGTGCAAGAGAATGACTGGGAGTGACGTAGAGGGGAGGAGCTATATGCAGCTCTGCTGGGTGAATCCTCTTGCACTTCCTGTAGGGGAGCAGTTAATATCCCAGAAGTAATGATGACCCGTGGACTGATCACACTTAACAGAAGAAAACAAAAGCAGGCATAATAGCTTTCAAAATTCATGAAAACAGCGAGCAATAGAGGGAGAGGGGAAAAATAACTAAAATTTGGCACCAAGACTGACGCATTACGCAAAAAGAAGTTATAATTTTTGGTGCAAAACTAACACCAGGAAATGACACAACTTGCGTCATAACAAACGCGATTTTGCGCCAAAACAACTAGCGTCAACAAAGATGCAGGAAATTACAAAATTTGCGCCATCAAAGGTGCAACTTTGCGCCAAAAAAATTTGTGCCAAAAATGATGCAATAAAAAACAGCATCTTGCACCCTCGCGAGCCTAGATTTGCCCGCGAAAAAATAAAAGTCAAATTGAAAAAGACTGAACCCCAGGTAAGAAAAAAGTTTAAATAAACTTCCCCAACATGATTCCTAAACTAAAACTGTTTAGACTGCAAAGGGAAATATACATAGACCTGACTCATGGCAAATATAAGTACAATACATATATTTAAAACTTTATATTAAAACATAAAGCGCCAAACCATAGCTGAGAGTATCTTAAATAATGATACATACTTACCGAAAGACACCCATCCACATATAGCAGATAGCCAAACCAGGACTGAAACAGTTATCAGCAGAGGTAATGGTATAAGAGTATATCGTCGATCTGAAAAGGGAGGTAGGGGATGAATCCCTACGACCGATAACAGAGAACGCTTGAAAAGATTCCCCGCGAGGGAAACCATAAAATCAATAGGCGATATTCTCTCTTCACATTCCTCTGACAAACACTGTACTCTGAGAGGAATTGGGCTTCAGAATGCTTAGAAGCGCTTATCATAGAAGAAATCATAAAAATCAAGCACAAACTTACTTCACCACCTCCATAGGAGGCAAAGTTTGTAAAACTGAATTGTGGGTGTGGTGAGGGGTGTATTTATAGGCATTTTGAGGTTTGGGAATCTTTGCCCCTCCTGGTAGGATTGTATATCCCATACGTCACTAGCTCATGGGCTCTTGCCAATTACATGAAAGAAAGTATATTTAATTTACAGTGTTGATTATCCAAAATTAGGGAATTGTAAATAAAGGGATTATCTATCTTTTATACAATAACATTTTTGGTGTTTACTATCCCTTTACTGGGAGAAAAATGTATAGTACAATGTTCCATAAAATCCATGAAACTAATGAAATAATGAATTATAACAAAAGTTTTATTTTATATTACCATAGTGTTCTTTAGGGACCAGCAACAAGCTAAACCTCCCTTGTCTTGTTCTTTAAAATTAAATTCGCCGTAACCGACAGCCAAAAGGTCCTGAAAATAAAAACAACAGTAAATGAATTAAAGAACGACTTGTAATTACAGAACAGAAACATATTATTATTATATATTATTATCATTTATTTGTATAGCGCCGCCAAATTAAACATATGACAAATATGCAGTTCCATGGGACCCAGCAGAACTTGACAAGGGGTAGCACTTCAGTGACTGACCCAGACCACTCCTATCCTCTGTTTCTGTGGGGAAGTCGCAGGCCCACCAGCAATATAAACTCATCATGCACAAAGACACAGAACCAGTCAGGGTCACATTCATGGTGGGACATATGCAACTCTTCCCACTTATTGCACATAAACATCGGTTACATGCAGGTAGGCAGGCTTAGTAAGGCCGGCAACCAGGCTAGTAGGTTGATATGCTAATCAGGGGGGCGTCATTTCATTCTCGGACCCAGGCAACCGGCCCTGTGTAGTTCTGTGGTCATTTCCGTATGGGTAAAATCTCCATGGAACACTCACTGAGTTTTTTTTATTCCACGAGGTGCTGCTGACATTGTGTCCTTTAGTCTGCTCACATACAAATGACCACAGTCTGTCTAAACTGGGTGTTGAACTATCACTGGCTTCATTGTGAATATCAGGATCTAAAGGGAAAACATGGAAAGGACCATTAATGCAGTAGAATTGCATAATAAACAAGTGCATAACAAAAAGACATTACAATTAGCACATTTGTTTTCCTTTTTGCCGGCCCCTGTATCATGTGACAGCCATCAGCCAATCACAGACTAGTATACATATACACTGTGAACTTATGCACATGCTCAGTGGAATCTGGTGCCTCAGAAAGTGTGCACATAAAAACTGAAAAATGTGATAATAGAAGTAATTTGGAAAGTTTCTTAAAACTACTGTACATGTTCTATCTGAATCAAGAATGTTTAATTTTGTCTTTAGTGTCCTTTAAAGGGACTTAAATTCTCTTACAACATTTTATTATCACACTGTTGCATATCACTGTGAGGTCGATCACAATCCTTTAGAAAGTCTATGTAGAGCTTTGTATGTAAATCATTTCATACGATGTAGAGTTTTGTATGTAAATCATTTCATACGATGTAGAGCTTTGTATGTAAATCATTTCATACGATGTAGAGTTTTGTATGTAAATCATTTCATACGATGTAGAGCTTTGCATGTAAATCATTTCATACGATGTAGAGCTTTGTATGTAAATCATTTAATGCGATGTAGAGCTTTGTATGTAAATCATTTCATACGATGTAGAGCTTTGTATGTAAATCATTTCATACGATGTAGAGCTTTGTATGTAAATCATTTCATACGATGTAGAGCTTTGTATGTAAATCATTTCATACGATGTAGAGCTTTGTATGTAAATCATTTCATACGATGTAGAGCTTTGTATGTAAATCATTTCATACGATGTAGAGCTTTGCATGTAAATCATTTCATACGATGTAGAGCTTTGCATGTAAATCATTTCATACGATGTAGAGTTTTGTATGTAAATCATTTCATACGATGTAGAGCTTTGTATGTAAATCATTTCATACGATGTAGAGTTTTGTATGTAAATCATTTCATACGATGTAGAGTTTTGTATGTAAATCATTTCATACGATGTAGAGCTTTGTATGTAAATCATTTCATACGATGTAGAGCTTTGTATGTAAATCATTTCATACGATGTAGAGCTTTGTATGTAAATCATTTCATACGATGTAGAGCTTTGCATGTAAATCATTTCATACGATGTAGAGCTTTGCATGTAAATCATTTCATACGATGTAGAGCTTTGTATGTAAATCATTTCATACGATGTAGAGCTTTGCATGTAAATCATTTCATACGATGTAGAGTTTTGTATGTAAATCATTGCATACGTTGTAGAGCTTTGTATGTAAATCATTTCATACGATGTAGAGCTTTGCATGTAAATCATTTCATACGATGTAGAGCTTTGTATGTAAATCATTTCATACGATGTAGAGTTTTGTATGTAAATCATTTCATACGTTGTAGAGCTTTGTATGTAAATCATTTCATACGATGTAGAGTTTTGTATGTAAATCATTTCATACGTTGTAGAGCTTTGTATGTAAATCATTCCATACGATGTAGAGTTTTGTATGTAAATCATTTCATACGATGTAGAGCTTTGTATGTAAATCATTTCATACGATGTAGAGCTTTGTATGTAAATCATTTCATACGATGTAGAGTTTTGTATGTAAATCATTTCATACGATGTAGAGCTTTGTATGTAAATCATTTCATACGATGTAGAGTTTTGTATGTAAATCATTTCATACGATGTAGAGCTTTGTATGTAAATCATTTCATACGATGTAGAGCTTTGTATGTAAATCATTTCATACGATGTAGAGTTTTGTATGTAAATCATTTCATACGTTGTAGAGCTTTGTATGTAAATCATTTCATACGATGTAGAGCTTTGTATGTAAATCATTTCATACGATGTAGAGTTTTGTATGTAAATCATTTCATACGATGTAGAGTTTTGTATGTAAATCATTTCATACGTTGTAGAGCTTTGTATGTAAATCATTTCATACGATGTAGAGCTTTGTATGTAAATCATTTCATACGATGTAGAGCTTTGCATGTAAATCATTTCATACGATGTAGAGTTTTGTATGTAAATCATTTCATACGTTGTAGAGCTTTGTATGTAAATCATTTCATACGATGTAGAGTTTTGTATGTAAATCATTTCATACGATGTAGAGTTTTGTATGTAAATCATTTCATACGATGTAGAGCTTTGTATGTAAATCATTTCATGCGATGTAGAGTTTTGTATGTAAATCATTTCATACGATGTAGAGCTTTGTATGTAAATCATTTCATACGATGAAGAGCTTTGTATGTAAATCATTTCATACGATGTAGAGCTTTGTATGTAAATCATTTAATGCGATGTAGAGTTTTGTATGTAAATCATTTCATACGTTGTAGAGCTTTGTATGTAAATCATTTCATACGATGTAGAGCTTTGTATGTAAATCATTTCATACGATGTAGAGCTTTGTATGTAAATCATTTCATACGTTGTAGAGCTTTGTATGTAAATCATTTCATACGATGTAGAGCTTTGTATGTAAATCATTTCATACGTTGTAGAGCTTTGTATGTAAATCCTTTCATACGATGTAGAGCTTTGTATGTAAATCATTTCATACGTTGTAGAGCTTTGTATGTAAATCATTTCATACGATGTAGAGCTTTGTATGTAAATCATTTCATACGTTGTAGAGCTTTGTATGTAAATCCTTTCATACGATGTAGAGCTTTGTATGTAAATCATTTCATACGTTGTAGAGCTTTGTATGTAAATCATTTCATACGATGTAGAGCTTTGTATGTAAATCATTTCATACGTTGTAGAGCTTTGTATGTAAATCCTTTCATACGATGTAGAGCTTTGTATGTAAATCATTTCATACGTTGTAGAGCTTTGTATGTAAATCATTTCATACGATGTAGAGCTTTGTATGTAAATCATTTCATACGATGTAGAGCTTTCTATGTAAATCATTTCATACGTTTTTCTAAAGGATTGTGATCGATCCCACTGTGTTTAACCTCTGCAAAGGTGTTACAATTAAAGGGATCAAAATTAAACTTGTATGGTTCAGATAGGTTGTGGAATTTTAAGACAGTTTATAATTTATTTCTATGAAATAAACTTTATTCTCTTGGTAACCTTTGTTGAAAAGCATACCTAGGTAGGCTCTGGGACCTAGCTGAGCCAGTGACAAAAGGCATATATGCATAGCCATCAATCACGAGCTAGCTCCCAGCAGTACATTGCTTCCCCTGAACCTACCTAGGTATGCTTTTCAACAAATGATACCAAGAGAATTAAGAACATTTGATAATAGAAGCAATTTGAAAAGTATCTTAAAATCCCACGCCCTATCGGAATATATTCATGCCTCTCCAATTCAGCACTTGGCTTTAATGCCATAAATCCCTTAAATGTTTCTAACATTTCAATACTTAATTAGTGATTCAATTCACATCATATAATTTGGACCTTTAAAGGGACATTAAACACTAAATGCATGCTAGATAGAATGATGCATTCAAAGAAAAGATTAGTCCATGACTAACATGTAGATGTATTTTTTAAAGTTTCATTAGTTGTTTAAAAAGTGACAAAATAAGTGTAAAGTTATAGGCCTCTAGTTATCAACGTGTCTACTTTACCTGCCTTCGCCGGTCCAATACGCCCGCCTAAGCTCGCCTACCATCGCCGCGCGGACCTTAAAAATTTCGCCTAAGTTATCAAAAAATCTGTCAAAAAGCCGCGCACCAAGTACAGGGCGATGAGCAGCGGACTGTGAGAGTTATCACTCATCCGATCTCGCTGCTCTTCGGCTTTTTGACAGCTTTATTGACAAGCTGTCACTAAGCACCCACACTAACTATACTGTTCTACCCCCTATACCGGCGCCCCCGGAGCCCCCCGCAACTAAATAAAGTTATTAACCCCTAAACCGCTGCTCCTAGACCCCGCCGCAACTCTTATAAATGTATTAACCCATAAACCGCCGCTCCCGGACCCCGCCGCCACCTACATTATACCTAGTAACCCCTATCCTGCCCCCCCTATACCGCCGCCACCTATAATAAAGTTATTAACCCCTATCCTGCGGATCCCGGACCTCACCGCAACTAAATAAATAGTTTAACCCCTAAACCGCCGCTCCCGGACCCCGCCGCAACCTATCTTATACTTATTAACCCCTAATCTGCCCCCCTACACCGCCGCCACTGTAATAAATTTATTAACCCCTAAACCTAAGTCTAACACTAACCCTAACACCCTCCTAACTTAAATATTAATTAAATAAATCTAAATAATATTTCTCTTATTAACTAAATTAATCCTATTTAAAACTAAATACTTACCTATAAAATAAACCCTAATATAGCTACAATATAAATAATAATTATATTGTAGCTATCTTAGGATTTATTTTTATTTTACAGGCAACTTTCAATTTATTTTAACTAGGTACAATAGCTATTAAATAGTTATTAACTATTTACTAGCTACCTAGTTAAAATAAAGAGAAATTAACCTGTAAAATAAAAACTAGCCTAAGTTACAATTACACCTAACACTACACTATACTTTAATAAATCATTCCTATTTAAAACTAAATACTTAGCTGTAAAATAAACCCTAAGATAGCTACAATGTAATTAATAATTACATTGTTGCTATTGTAGGATTTATATTTATTTTACAGGTAAATTTGTATTTATTTTAGCTAGTTAGAATAGTTATTAAATAGTTATTAACTATTTAATAACTACCTAGCTAAAAGAAATACAAAATTACCTGTAAAATAAATCCTAACCTAAGTTACAATTAAACCTAACACTACACTATCATTAAATTAATTAAATAAATTACCTACAAATAACTACAATTAAATACAATTAAATAAACTAACTAAAGTACAAAAAATAAAAAAGCTAAGTTACAAAAAATAAAAAACATAATTTATGCTTACCTGATAAATTTATTTCTCTTGTAGTGTATCCAGTCCACGGATCATCCATTACTTATGGGATATTAACTCCTCCCCAACAGGAAGTGCAAGAGGATTCACCCAGCAGAGCTGCTATATAGCTCCTCCCCTAACTGCCATTACCAGTCATTCGACCGAAAACATGCAGAGAAAGGAAAACCATAGGGTACAGTGGTGACTGTAGTTTAATGGAAAAATTACCTGCCTTAAAGTGACAGGGCGGGCCGTGGACTGGATACACTACAAGAGAAATAAATTTATCAGGTAAGCATAAATTATGTTTTCTCTTGTTAAGTGTATCCAGTCCACGGATCATCCATTACTTATGGGATACCAATACCAAAGCTAAAGTACACGGATGACGGGAGGGACAGGCAGGCTCTTTATACGGAAGGAACCACTGCCTGAAGAACCTTTCTCCCAAAAACAGCCTCCGAAGAAGCAAAAGTGTCAAATTTGTAAAATTTGGAAAAAGTATGAAGAGAAGACCAAGTTGCAGCCTTGCAAATCTGTTCAACAGAAGCCTCATTCTTAAAGGCCCAAGTGGAAGCCACAGCTCTAGTAGAATGTGCTGTAATTCTTTCAGGAGGCTGCTGTCCAGCAGTCTCATAGGCTAACCGTATTATGCTACGAAGCCAAAAGGAGAGAGAGGTAGCCGAAGCTTTTTGACCTCTCCTCTGACCAGAATAAACGACAAACAGAGAAGACGTTTGTCGAAAATCCTTAGTTGCCTGTAGATAAAATTTCAGGGCACGGACTACATCTAGATTGTGTAGCAGACGTTCCTTTTTCGAAGAAGGATTAGGACACAAAGATGTAACCACAATCTCTTGATTGATATTCCTGTTAGTGACCACCTTAGGTAGGAACCCAGGTTTAGTACGCAGAACTACCTTGTCTGAATGAAAAATCAGATAAGGAGAATCACAATGTAAGGCAGATAACTCAGAGACTCTTCGAGCCGAGGAAATCGCCATTAAAAACAGAACTTTCCAAGATAACAACTTGATATCAATGGAATGAAGGGGTTCAAATGGAACCCCCTGTAAAACATTAAGAACTAAGTTCAAACTCCATGGTGGAGCAACAGTTTTAAACACAGGCTTGATCCTAGCTAAAGCCTGACAAAAAGCTTGAACGTCCGGAACTTCTCACAGACGTTTGTGTAAAAGAATGGACAGAGCTGAAATCTGTCCCTTTAAGGAACTAGCGGATAAACCCTTTTCTAAACCTTCTTGTAGAAAAGACAATATCCTCGGAATCCTAACCTTACTCCATGAGTAACTCTTGGATTCGCACCAATATAAGTATTTGCGCCATATCTTATGGTAAATCTTTCTGGTAACAGGCTTCCTAGCCTGTATTAAGGTATCAATAACTGACTCAGAAAAACCACGTTTTGATAAAATCAAGCGTTCAATTTCCAAGCAGTCAGCTTCAGAGAAATTATATTTTGATGTTTGAAGGGACCCTGGATCAGAAGGTCCTGTTTCAGAGGTAGCGACCAAGGTGGACAGGATGACATGTCCACTAGATCTGCATACCAAGTCCTGCGTGGCCATGCAGGCGTTATTAGAATCACTGATGCTCTCTCCTGTTTGATTCTGGCAATCAATCGAGGAAGCATCGGGAAGGGTGGAAACACATAAGCCATCCCGAAGGTCCAAGGTGCTGTCAAAGCATCTATCAGAACCGCTCCCGGATCCCTGGATCTGGACCCGTAACGAGGAAGCTTGGCGTTCTGTCGAGACGCCATGAGATCTATCTCTGGTTTGCCCCAACGTCGAAGTATTTGGGCAAAGACCTCCGGATGAAGTTCCCACTCCCCCGGATGAAAAGTCTGACGACTTAAGAAATCCGCCTCCCAGTTCTCCACTCCCGGGATGTGGATTGCTGACAGGTGGCAAGAATGAGACTCTGCCCAGCGAATTATCTTTGATACTTCCATCATTGCTAGGGAGCTTCTTGTCCCTCCCTGATGGTTGATGTAAGCTACAGTCGTGATGTTGTCCGACTGAAACCTGATGAACCCCCGAGTTGTTAACTGGGGCCAAGCCAGAAGGGCATTGAGAACTGCTCTCAATTCCAGAATGTTTATTGGTAGGAGACTCTCCTCCTGATTCCATTGTCCCTGAGCCTTCAGAGAATTCCAGACAGCGCCCCAACCTAGTAGGCTGGCGTCTGTTGTTACAATTGTCCAGTCCGGCCTGCTGAATGGCATCCCCCTGGACAGATGTGGCCGAGAAAGCCACCATAGAAGAGAATTTCTGGTCTCTTGATCCAGATTCAGAGTAGGGGACAAGTCTGAGTAATCCCCATTCCACTGACTTAGCATGCACAATTGCAGCGGTCTGAGATGTAGACGTGCAAAGGGTACTATGTCCATTGCTGCTACCATTAAGCCGATCACCTCCATGCATTGAGCTACTGACGGGTGTTGAATGGAATGAAGGACACGGCATGCATTTTGAAGCTTTGTTAACCTGTCTTCTGTCAGGTAAATCTTCATTTCTACAGAATCTATAAGAGTCCCCAAGAAGGGAACTCTTGTGAGTGGAAAGAGAGAACTCTTCTTTTCGTTCACCTTCCATCCATGCGACCTTAGAAATGCCAGTACTAACTCTGTATGAGACTTGGCAGTTTGAAAGCTTGAAGCTTGTATCAGAATGTCGTCTAGGTACGGAGCTACCGCAATTCCTCGCGGTCTTAGTACCGCCAGAAGAGCACACAGAACCTTTGTGAAGATTCTCGGAGCCGTAGCCAATCCGAATGGAAGAGCTACAAACTGGTAATGCCTGTCTAGAAAGGCAAACCTTAGATACCGGTAATGATCTTTGTGAATCGGTATGTGAAGGTAAGCATCCTTTAAATCCACTGTGGTCATGTACTGACCCTTTTGGATCATGGGTAAAATTGTCCGAATAGTTTCCATTTTGAACGATGGAACTCTTAGGAATTTGTTTAGGATCTTTAAATCCAAGATTGGCCTGAAAGTTCCCTCTTTTTTGGGAACCACAAACAGATTTGAGTAAAACCCTTGTCCTTGTTCCGACCGCGGAACCGGATGGATCACTCCCATTAGTAAAAGATCTTGTACGCAGCGTAGAAACACCTCTTTCTTTATTTGGTTTGTTGACAACCTTGACAGATGAAATCTCCCTCTTGGGGGAGAGAATTTGAAGTCTAGAAGGTATCCCTGAGATATGATCTCTAACGCCCAGGGATCCTGGACATCTCTTGCCCAAGCCTGGGCGAAGAGAGAAAGTCTGCCCCCCACTAGATCCGTTCCCGGATCGGGGGCCCTCGATTCATGCTGTCTTAGGGGCAGCAGCAGGTTTCCTGGCCTGCTTGCCCTTGTTCCAGGACTGGTTAGGTCTCCAGCCTTGTCTGTAGCGAGCAACAGCTCCTTCCTGTTTTGGTGCAGAGGAAGTTGATGCTGCTCCTGCTTTGAAATTACGAAAGGAACGAAAATTAGACTGTCTAGCCTTAGGTTTGGCTCTGTCTTGAGGCAGGGCATGGCCTTTACCTCCTGTAATGTCAGCGATAATTTCTTTCAACCCGGGCCCGAATAAGGTCTGCCCTTTGAAAGGTATATTAAGCAATTTAGATTTAGAAGTAACGTCAGCTGACCAGGATTTTAGCCACAGTGCTCTGCGTGCCTGAATGGCGAATCCGGAATTCTTAGCCGTAAGTTTAGTTAAATGTACTACGGCATCTGAAATAAATGAGTTAGCTAACTTAAGGGCTTTA
This sequence comes from Bombina bombina, assembly GCF_027579735.1. Lineage (NCBI taxonomy): Eukaryota > Metazoa > Chordata > Amphibia > Anura > Bombinatoridae > Bombina > Bombina bombina. The sequence continues at coordinate 218,967,949 of NC_069508.1, forward strand.
AGCTTGTGTGTAATCTCATCTAATGGAGCTGATTCAAGTGTCTCTTCCAGAGACTCAAACCAAAATGCTGCTGCAGCCGTGACAGGCGCAATGCATGCAAGAGGTTGCAATATAAAACCTTGTTGAACAAACATTTTCTTAAGGTAACCCTCTAACTTTTTATCCATTGGATCTGAAAAGGCACAGCTATCCTCCACCGGGATAGTGGTACGCTTAGCTAAAGTAGAAACTGCTCCCTCCACCTTAGGGACCGTTTGCCATAAGTCCCGTGTGGTGGCGTCTATTGGAAACATCTTTCTAAATATCGGAGGGGGTGAGAACGGCACACCGGGTCTATCCCACTCCTTAGTAACAATTTCAGTAAGTCTCTTAGGTATAGGAAAAACGTCAGTACTCGCCGGTACCGCAAAATATTTATCCAACCTACACATTTTCTCTGGTATTGCAACTGTGTTACAATCATTCAGAGCCGCTAACACCTCCCCTAGTAATACACGGAGGTTTTCCAGCTTAAATTTAAAATTTGAAATATCTGAATCCAGTTTGTTTGGATCAGAACCGTCACCCGCAGAATGAAGCTCTCCGTCCTCATGTTCTGCAAATTGTGACGCAGTGTCTGACATGGCCCTAATATTATCAGCGCACTCTGTTCTCACCCCAGAGTTATCACGCTTACCTCTTAGTTCTGGTAATTTAGCCAAAACTTCAGTCATAACAGTAGCCATATCCTGTAATGTGATTTGTAATGGCCGCCCAGATGTACTCGGCGCTACAATATCACGCACCTCCCGAGCGGGAGATGCAGGTACTGACACGTGAGGCGAGTTAGTCGGCATAACTCTCCCCTCGTTGTTTGGTGAAATATGTTCAATTTGTACAGATTGACTTTTATTTAAAGTAGCATCAATACAGTTAGTACATAAATTTCTATTGGGCTCCACTTTGGCTTTAGCACATATAGCACAGATATCTTCCTCTGAATCAGACATGTTTAACACACTAGCAAATAAACTAGGAAATTGGAAATACTTTTCAAGTAATTTACTATAATATGAAAACATACTGTGCCTATAAGAAGCACAGAAAAAGTTATGACAGTTGAAAATTAATAAACTGAAAAGTTATAGCATCAAATCTTTGTAAAAAACACAATTTTAGCAAAGGATTGCTCCCATTAGCAAAGGATAACTAACCCTGATAGCAGAAAAAAAAAAAAAAAAAAAAATACAGAAATAAACGGGTTTTTTTTTTTTATCACAGTCAACTACAATCTCACAGCTCTGCTGTGAGTGATTACCTCCCTCAAAACAAGTTTTGAAGACCCCTGAGTTCTGTAGAGATGAACCGGATCATGCAGGGAAGACAATAAACTTCTGACTGAATTTTTTGATGTGTAGCAAAAGCACCAAAAAAGGTCCCTCCCCCTCACACATAACAGTGAGAGAGATCAGTAAACTGTCATAAATTAAATAAAACGACTGCCAAGTGGAAAAAAATAGTGCCCAAAACATTTTTTCTTTCATGTAATTAACAAGAGTCCATGAGCTAGTGACGTATGGGATATACATTCCTACCAGGAGGGGCAAAGTTTCCCAAACCTTAAAATGCCTATAAATACACCCCTCACCACACCCACAAATCAGTTTTACAAACTTTGCCTCCAAGGGAGGTGGTGAAGTAAGTTTGTGCTAGATTCTACGTTGATATGCGCTCCGCAGCAAGTTGGAGCCCGGTTTTCCTCTCAGCGTGCAGTGAATGTCAGAGGGATGTGAAGAGAGTATTGCCTATTGAATGCAGTGATCTCCTTCTACGGGGTCTATTTCATAAGGTTCTCTGTTATCGGTCGTAGAGATTCATCTCTTACCTCCCTTTTCAGATCGACGATATACTCTTATATTTACCATTACCTCTACTGATTCTCGTTTCAGTACTGGTTTGGCTTTCTACAAACATGTAGATGAGTGTCCTGGGGTAAGTAAGTCTTATTTCTGTGACACTCTAAGCTATGGTTGGGCACTTTATTTATAAAGTTCTAAATATATGTATTCAAACATTTATTTGCCTTGACTCAGAATGTTCAACTTTCCTTATTTTCAGACAGTCAGTTTCATATTTGGGATTATGCATTGAATTATCATATTTTTCTTACCTCAAAAATTTGACTTTTTTCCCTGTGGGCTGTTAGGCTCGCGGGGGCTGAAAATGCTTCATTTTATTGCGTCATTCTTGGCGCGGACTTTTTTGGCGCAAAAATTCTTTTCCGTTTCCGGCGTCATACGTGTCGCCGGAAGTTGCGTCATTTTTTGACGTTATTTTGCGCCAAAAATGTCGGCGTTCCGGATGTGGCGTCATTTTTGGCGCCAAAAGCATTTAGGCGCCAAATAATGTGGGCGTCTTATTTGGCGCTAAAAAATATGGGCGTCGCTTTTGTCTCCACATTATTTCAGTCTCATTTTTCATTTGCTTCTGGTTGCTAGAAGCTTGATATTTGGCATTCTTTCCCATTCCTGAAACTGTCTTATAAGGAATTTGATCTATTTTGCTTTATATGTTGTTTTTTCTCTTACATATTGCAAGATGTCTCACGTTGCATCTGAGCCAGAAGATACTACAGGAAAATCACTGCCTGCTGGATCTACCAAAGCTAAGTGTATCTGCTGTAAACTTTTGGTAGCTATTCCTCCAGCTGTTGTTTGTAATAATTGTCATGACAAACTTGTTAAAGCAGATAATATTTCCTTTAGTAATGTACCGTTGCCTGTTGCAGTTCCCTCAACATCTAAGGTGCAGAATGTTCCTGATAACATAAGAGATTTTGTTTCTGAATCCATAAAGAAGGCTTTGTCTGTTATTTCTCCTTCTAGTAAACGTAAAAAGTCTTTTAAATCTTCTCTCTCTACAGATGAATTTTTAAATGAACACCATCATTCTGATTCTTTGGACTCTTCTGGTTCAGAGGATTCTATCTCAGAGATTGATGCTGATAAATCTTCATATTTATTTAAGATGGAATTTATTCGCTCTTTACTTAAAGAAGTACTAATTGCTTTAGAAATAGAGGATTCTAGTCCTCTTGATACTAATTCTATACGTTTGGATAAGGTTTTTAAAGCTCCTGCGGTTATTCCAGAAGTTTTTCCTGTTCCTAATGCTATTTCTGCAGTAATTTCCAAAGAATGGGATAAATTGGGTAATTCATTTACTCCTTCTAAACGTTTTAAGCAATTATATCCTGTTCCGCCTGACAGGTTAGAATTTTGGGACAAAATCCCTGAAGTTGATGGGGCTATTTCTACCCTTGCTAAACGTACTACCATTCCTACGTCAGATGGTACCTCGTTTAAGGATCCTTTAGATAGAAAAATTGAATCTTTTCTAAGAAAAGCTTATCTGTGTTCAGGTAATCTTCTTAGACCTGCTATATCATTGGCTGATGTTGCTGCAGCTTCAACTTTTTGGTTGGAAACTCTAGCGCAACAAGTAACAAATCGTGATTCTCATGATATTATTATTCTTCTCCAGCATGCTAATAATTTTATCTGTGATGCCATTTTTGATATTATTAGAGTTGATGTTAGGTTTATGTCTCTGGCTATCTTAGCCAGAAGAGCTTTATGGCTTAAGACTTGGAATGCTGATATGGCTTCTAAATCAACTCTACTTTCCATTTCTTTCCAGGGAAACAAATTATTTGGTTCTCAGTTGGATTCTATTATTTCAACTGTTACTGGTGGGAAAGGAACTTTTTTACCACAGGATAAAAAATCTAAAGGTAAAAACAGGGCTAACAATCGTTTTCGTTCCTTTCGTTTCAACAAAGAACAAAAGCCTGATCCTTCGTCCTCAGGAGCAGTTTCAGTTTGGAAACCATCTCCAGTCTGGAATAAATCCAAGCCAGCTAGAAAGGCAAAGCCTGCTTCTAAGTTCACATGAAGGTACGGCCCTCATTCCAGTTCAGCTGGTAGGGGGCAGGTTACGTTTTTTCAAAGAAATTTGGATCAATTCTGTTCACAATCTTTGGATTCAGAACATTGTTTCAGAAGGGTACAGAATTGGTTTCAAGATGAGATCTCCTGCAAAGAGATTTTTTCTTTCCCGTGTCCCAGTAAATCCAGTGAAAGCTCAAGCATTTCTGAATTGTGTTTCAGATCTAGAGTTGGCTGGAGTAATTATGCCAGTTCCAGTTCCGGAACAGGGGATGGGGTTTTATTCAAATCTCTTCATTGTACCAAAGAAGGAGAATTCCTTCAGACCAGTTCTGGATCTAAAATTATTGAATCGTTATGTAAGGATACCAACGTTCAAGATGGTAACTGTAAGGACTATATTGCCTTTTGTTCAGCAAGGGAATTATATGTCCACAATAGATTTACAGGATGCATATCTGCATATTCCGATTCATCCAGATCATTATCAGTTCCTGAGATTCTCTTTTCTAGACAAGCATTACCAATTTGTGGCTCTACCGTTTGGCCTTGCTACAGCTCCAAGAATTTTCACAAAGATTCTCGGTGCCCTTCTGTCTGTAATCAGAGAACAGGGTATTGTGGTATTTCCTTATTTGGACGATATCTTGGTACTTGCTCAGTCTTTACATTTAGCAGAGTCTCATACGAATCGACTTGTGTTGTTTCTTCAAGATCATGGTTGGAGGATCAATTTACCAAAAAGTTCTTTGATTCCTCAAACAAGGGTAACCTTTCTGGGTTTCCAGATAGATTCAGTGTCCATGACTCTGTCTTTAACAGACAAGAGACGTCTAAAATTGATTACAGCTTGTCGAAACCTTCAGTCTCAATCATTCCCTTCGGTAGCCTTATGCATGGAAATTCTAGGTCTTATGACTGCTGCATCGGACGCGATCCCCTTTGCTCGTTTTCACATGCGACCTCTTCAGCTCTGTATGCTGAACCAATGGTACAGGGATTACACGAAGATATATCAATTAATATCTTTAAAACCGATTGTTCGACACTCTCTAACGTGGTGGACAGATCACCATCGTTTAATTCAGGGGGCTTCTTTTGTTCTTCCGACCTGGACTGTAATTTCAACAGATGCAAGTCTCACAGGTTGGGGAGCTGTGTGGGGATCTCTGACGGCACAAGGAGTTTGGGAATCTCAGGAGGTGAGATTACCGAATAATATTTTGGAACTCCGTGCAATTTTCAGAGCTCTTCAGTTTTGGCCTCTTCTGAAGAGAGAATCGTTCATTTGTTTTCAGACAGACAATGTCACAACTGTGGCATACATCAATCATCAAGGAGGGACTCACAGTCCTCTGGCTATGAAAGAAGTATCTCGAATTTTGGTTTGGGCGGAATCCAGCTCCTGTCTAATCTCTGCGGTTCATATCCCAGGTGTAGACAATTGGGAAGCGGATTATCTCAGTCGCCAAATGTTGCATCCGGGCGAATGGTCTCTTCACCCAGAGGTATTTCTTCAGATTGTTCAAATGTGGGGGCTCCCAGAGATAGATCTGATGGCCTCTCATCTAAACAAGAAACTTCCCAGGTATCTGTCCAGATCCCGGGATCCTCAGGCGGAGGCAGTGGATGCATTATCACTTCCTTGGAAGTATCATCCTGCCTATATCTTTCCGCCTCTAGTTCTTCTTCCAAGAGTAATCTCCAAGATTCTGAGGGAATGCTCGTTTGTTCTGCTAATAGCTCCGGCATGGCCTCACAGGTTTTGGTATGCGGATCTTGTCCGGATGGCATCTTGCCAACCATGGACTCTTCCGTTAAGACCAGACCTTCTGTCGCAAGGTCCTTTTTTCCATCCGGATCTGAAATCCTTAAATTTAAAGGTATGGAGATTGAACGCTTGATTCTTAGTCAAAGAGGTTTCTCTGACTCCGTGATTAATACTATGTTACAGGCTCGTAAATCTGTATCTCGAGAGATATATTATAGAGTCTGGAAGACTTATATTTCTTGGTGTCTTTCTCATCATTTTTCTTGGCATTCTTTTAGAATACCGAGAATTTTACAGTTTCTTCAGGATGGTTTAGATAAGGGTTTGTCCGCAAGTTCTTTGAAAGGACAAATCTCCGTTCTTTCTGTTCTTTTTCACAGAAAGATTGCTATTCTTCCTGATATTCATTGTTTTGTACAAGCTTTGGTTCGTATAAAACCTGTCATTAAGTCAATTTCTTCTCCTTGGAGTTTGAATTTGGTTCTGGGAGCTCTTCAAGCTCCTCCGTTTGAACCTATGCATTCATTGGACATTAAATTGCTTTCTTGGAAAGTTTTGTTCCTTTTGGCCATCTCTTCTGCCAGAAGAGTTTCTGAATTATCTGCTCTTTCTTGTGAGTCTCCTTTTCTGATTTTTCATCAGGATAAGGCGGTGTTGTGAACTTCTTTTGAATTTTTACCTAAGGTTGTGAATTCCAACAACATTAGTAGAGAAATCGTGGTTCCTTCATTATGTCCTAATCCTAAGAATTCTAAGGAAAAATCGTTACATTCTTTGGATGTTGTTAGAGCTTTGAAATATTATGTTGAAGCTACTAAATCTTTCCGAAAGACTTCTAGTCTATTTGTCATCTTTTCTGGTTCTAGAAAAGGCCAGAAAGCTTCTGCCATTTCTTTGGCATCTTGGTTGAAATCTTTAATTCATCTTGCCTATGTTGAGTCGGGTAAAATTCCGCCTCAGAGAATTACAGCTCATTCTACTAGGTCAGTATCTACTTCCTGGGCGTTTAGGAATGAAGCTTCGGTTGACCAGATCTGCAAAGCAGCAACTTGGTCCTCTTTGCATACTTTTACTAAATTCTACCATTTTGATGTATTTTCTTCTTCTGAAGCAGTTTTTGGTAGAAAAGTTCTTCAGGCAGCGGTTTCAGTTTGAATCTTCTGCTTATGTTTTTCGTTAAACTTTATTTTGGGTGTGGATTATTTTCAGCAGGAATTGGCTGTCTTTATTTTATCCCTCCCTCTCTAGTGACTCTTGTGTGGAAAGATCCACATCTTGGGTAGTCATTATCCCATACGTCACTAGCTCATGGACTCTTGTTAATTACATGAAAGAAAACATAATTTATGTAAGAACTTACCTGATAAATTCATTTCTTTCATATTAACAAGAGTCCATGAGGCCCACCCTTTTTTGTGGTGGTTATGATTTTTTTTTTTTTTTTTTTTTGTATAAAGCACAATTATTCCAATTCCTTATTTTATATGCTTCGCACTTTGTTTCTTATCACCCCACTTCTTGGCTATTCGTTAAACTGATTTGTGGGTGTGGTGAGGGGTGTATTTATAGGCATTTTAAGGTTTGGGAAACTTTGCCCCTCCTGGTAGGAATGTATATCCCATACGTCACTAGCTCATGGACTCTTGTTAATATGAAAGAAATGAATTTATCAGGTAAGTTCTTACATAAATTATGTTTTCACCCAGTACCTCAGAAAATTAAACGATTTTACATGCCAGCAAAAAACGTTTAACATTAATAAATTGAGTGTTATTAAAAAGCCTGTTGCTAGTCCCTGCAAATTAGGCTAAAGTTTTATGCATACAGTATAATTCCAGTGAAGTGCCATTCCCCAGAATACTGAAGTGTAAAATATACATACATGACAGCCTGATACCAGTTGCTGCTACTGCATTTAAGGCTGAGTTTACATTATATCGGTATGGCAGAATTTTCTCATCAATTCCATTGTCAGAAAATAATAAGCTGCTACATACCTCTTTGCAGATTAATCTGCCCGCTGTCCCCTGATCTGAAGTTTACCTCTCCTCAGATGGCCGAGAAACAGCAATATGATCTTAACTACTCCGGCTAAAATCATAGAAAAACTCAGGTAGATTCTTCTTCAAATTCTACCAGAGAAGGAATAACACACTCCGGTGCTATTATAAAATAACAAACTTTTGATTGAAGGTATGAAACTAAGTATAATCACCACAGTCCTCTCACACATCCTATCTATTCGTTGGGTGCAAGAGAATGACTGGTAATGGCAGTTAGGGGAGGAGCTATATAGCAGCTCTGCTGGGTGAATCCTCTTGCACTTCCTGTTGGGGAGGAGTTAATATCCCATAAGTAATGGATGATCCGTGGACTGGATACACTTAACAAGAGAAAAATAAGTTACAAACATTTAAAAAATATTACAACAATTTTAAGCTACTTACACCTAATCTAAGCCCCCTAATAAAATAACAAAGCCCCCGAAAATAAAAAAATGCCCTACCCTCTTCTACATTAAAAAGTTACCAGCTCTATTACCTTACCAGCCCTTAAAAGGGCCTTTTGCGGGCATGCCCCAAAGAATTCAGCTCTTTTGCCTGTAAAAAAAAATGCAACCCCCCAACATTAAAACCCACCACCCACATACCCCTAATCTAACCCAAACCCCCTTAAATAAACCTAACACTACCCCCCTGAAGATCATCCTACTTTGAGCCGTCTTCAGCCAGCCGACCACCGATGGAACCGAAGAGGAGATCCGGAGCGGCAGAAGTCATCATCCAAGGGGCGCTGAAGAAGTTTTCCATCCGATTGAATTCAACATCCAGGCGGCGCTGAAGAGGTCTTCCATCCGATAGAAGTCTTCATCCATGCGACGTCTTCGATCTTCATCCATCCGGAGCGGAGCGGAGCCATCTTCAGACGAGCTGACGCGGAGCCATCCTCTTCTTCCCGATGACTAACGAAGAATGAAGGTTCCTTTAAGGGACGTCATCCAAGATGGCGTTCCTTCAATTCCGATTGGCTGATAGGATTCTATCAGCCAATCGGAATTAAGGTAGGAAAAATCTGATTGGCTGATTGAATCAGCCAATTAGATTGAACTTCAATCTGATTGGCTGATTCAATCAGCCAATCAGATTTTTCCTACCTTAATTCTGATTGGCTGATAGAAGTAGTGTTAGGTTTAATTGTAACTTAGGTTAGGATTTATTTTACAGATAATTTTGTATTTCTTTTAGCTAGGTAGTTATTAAATAGTTAATAACTATTTAATAACTATTCTAACTAGCTAAAATAAATACAAAGTTACCTGTAAAATAAATATAAATCCTAAAATAGCTACAATGTAATTATTAATTACATTGTAGCTATCTTAGGGTTTATTTTACAGGTAAGTATTTAGTTTTAAATAGGAATAATTTATTAAAGTATAGTGTAGTGTTAGGTGTAATTGTAACTTAGGTTAGTTTTTATTTTACAGGTAAATTTCTCTTTATTTTAACTAGGTAGCTATTAAATAGTTAATAACTATTTAATAGCTATTGTACCTAGTTAAAATAAATTGAAAGTTGCCTGTAAAATAAAAATAAATCCTAAGATAGCTACAATATAATTATTATTTATATTGTAGCTATCTTAGGGTTTATTTTAAAGGTAAGTATTTAGTTTTAAATAGGATTAATTTAGTTAATAAGAGAAATATTATTTAGATTTATTTAATTAATATTTAAGTTAGGGGGTGTTAGGGTTAGTGTTAGACTAAGGTTTAGGGGTTAATAATTTTATTACAGTGGTGACGGTGTAGGGGGGGCAGGATAGGGGTTAATAAATTTATTATAGTGGCGGAGGTGTAGGGGGGGCAGGATAGGGGTTAATAGGTATAATGTAGGTGGCGGCGGGGTCCGGGAGCGGCGGTTTAGGGGTTAACATATTTATTATAGCTTGCGGTGGGCTCCGAGAGCAGCAGTTTAGGGGGTAAACACTTTATTTAGTTGCGGCGGTGTAGGGGGGACAGATTAGGGGTGTTTAGACTCGGGGTACATGTTAGAGTGTTAGGTGTAGACAGCTCCCATAGGAATCAATGGGATGTCTGGCAGCAGCGAACATGAACTTTCGCTATGGTCAGACTCCCATTGATTCCTATGGGATCCACCGCCTCCAGGGCGGCGGGTTGAAAACCAGGTACGCTGGGCCGGAAAAGTGGCAAGCGTACCTGCTAGTTTTTTGATAACTAGCAAAAGTAGTCAGATTGTGCCGAACTTGTGTTCGGAACATCTGGAGTGACGTAAGAATCGATCTGTGTCGGACTGAGTCCGGCGGATCGAAGCTTACGTCACTATATTCTACTTTTGCCGGTGTCTAGGGCTTGATAACTAAGGTGAATCAGCCTCGCCACAAATACGCTGCGGAATTCCAGCGTATTTGAGGTTGACGGCTTGATAACTAGGGGCCTTAGTGTCTATAAAACACTGGGAGCTGCCATGTTGTAACTTAGGTTACCTTCTCTGCTGTGGCCAATTAGGGTCAGTTATAAATAGGTCACTAGAGTGTGCAGCCAATGGTTGTGCTGGATTTAACAGTGTTCTGCACTTCCATTTCTAACAGGAACTGAAAAGCTCACAATTTCAGAATGGAATTACAGGCAAAGAGGACAAAATAAATAATGAAAGTATATTGCAGAGTTGTTTTATTATATACAATTTATCATTTTATATTACCATCTCAAAGTGTTTAATGTCCCTTTAAGGGTATTGAGAATAGATAGCTATGGCGGGCTATCTATCCTCGACCATTGATTTTGACAAATGGAAGCAAGAGGCAGAAAGGCTTTTCACCCTGAATGTAGGTAATGTCTGTCCACAGGCTACTAATATTGAAGAAGGATTTAAGAGCATAGCTAAAATTATGAAGAAGCAAGTAAAATCATTTTGGGAGATCTTTAGTCTTGAAAATTATGTTAAAAACAAACTTATTCCAAGGGGTCTAAGGATCCAATTAGCACCCTCCTTTCACATTTCTGATGAAAACTTTGTCCTAAGATGGCAAGAGATTCTGACACAGTGCTCACTTGACTTAATGAAACTTACATTAGAATATGAAAGAAATCAATATGAGCAACTAACAAAATTAGTGGAGGAAGCGAAAGTACAAACTAATAAGTTCACCTCACACAAAGACTTTGACGCTCTAGATCAAAAATTAAAATCCCATATTGATAAGTTGAAAGAGGAATTAAGTGAGACTAAAAATAGAAAACTACAGAGAGACTGGTCAGACCACCAGAAGGGCAATATATATAAAGCTAACTACAGACGTAAGAATACATGATACACACAAGAAGCCAGAGGTAAAGGTAATACACTTGAGAGCTCCTCAACTGAATCTGAACTTTCAGATGAAGAGCCAACACAACTAGCCAATACGAATGTAACTATACTTACAACTGAACCCTCCATAACGAGGATTTTTTTAGAGAAGGATCTATTCCCACCGAAAAGAACAGTGAGAACAAGGCAACAAACCAAAATGAAAACCAACAAACAAAAATGAGAGATGAGGGACTACAAATCATTAATCTGGCAAACATAGAGTTAAGATCTGAACATTATATTCTGTTATCCAAAGGTCTTTCATTTATCCCTACTCCCAAATATGACAATTTCAATTGGGTTAAAGATACACATCTCTTTGCGAGAAAATTAGCACTTCATAAATACCATAAAGAGGCTAATAAAACCTGCCTTTCTGATATGGGTGTAGAGGAGGAAGATCAGGAGATAGTTAATTTGATGATAACACTACTTGATGAAAATTATGACACTGGCAATGTACAAGCGAGCAGTGTAGTAAAACCAAAGAGCACCTTTATGCCCGCTATCTCCAAATACCCCACTATTGATAAATTTGTCTCTCTGGTTACTACTGAACGGGAAGCTCTTAACTGTAGAAGTAAAGTTAAGTAAAATCTGAGCTTCAAAGAAAGGAAAGCATTAGCTGAACTAAAAAATAACCAAGAGATAACAATTAAGAATGCAGATAAGGGAGGCAATTTGGTTATTATGAAAAATACTAGGGATGCACCGAAATTTCGGCCACCGAAAATTTCGGCCGAAAATGGGCCTATCCCATTTCGGCCAAAAGAGGGGAAAACCGGCCGAAAATTGCATGTTCTATTTGAAATTAAATTGACCCCTATGCACCACAAAATCAACCCCTGGCAGCCAGATTTGTATCCCTCTAAGTGTCCTCCCCCCGTGCCTCACTGACCGCAACAAGTAGTTAGAAGACGCATCTAAATTTAGCCCTGTGTACTGGCTGGGTAATTTCTAGGCCATATTCAACTTTAACTACATGCCCCAGAATGCCTCGCGGGTAGAGGGGGTGCGGCACTGTAGCCTGTGTTCACTAACAACTTGAAGCAGAGCGTCAGAGTGAGAGAGGGAACTTGCCGTGTCAAGTGAATTTTATTACACTTGCCTGCAGAGCCATATAGTTATACTTATAACGGATCCTCCGGTCAGTGAGTGTGTGAACGGATCATATGTATATTTACCCTTATCTGGCTCCCTGTCTAACTGTGACTTTATTTGAAAAAGCAGCTCATTGAGTCCTGCACAAATAAAGTCACGGTTAGACAGGGAGCCAGATAAGGGTAAATATACGTATGAGCCTTTCACACACTCACTGACAGGAGGATCCCTTACAAGTAACTATATGGCTCTGCAGGCAAGTGTCATAAATTTCATCTGACACGGCAAGTTTACTGTGTAAACAGACAGAGCGGGCTGCAGGGTGGTTTCAGTACAAGCAGCCGTTACCTCCTCCTCCTGAGTCCTGCACAAGGAGCTGCTTTTACTAATGTGTCACCGCTAGACAGGGAGCCAGTCCAGATAAGAATGAATTATATGCAATATGTAGGGGCCGTTTGCACACTGACAGGAGAACTGTAATTGTTTGGGCTACAATACACAAGCACTGGTAATACGATCTCTTGCATTCCTCTGTGTCTCAGTACCATGCTTAACCCCAAGCTGCCTGCTGTGTACCTCAATGCAGATTATTATGTGTGTATATATATATATATATATATACTGTATATATACACACACACATATATTATATATATATATATATATAAATGTGTGTGTATATATATATATATAATATATATATATATATATTAATATATATTATATATATATATATATTAATATATATTATATAATATATATATATATATATATATATATATATATATATATATATAATAAAAAGTCTTATATTAATAATAAAATTATAGAAAAAACTTTTAAAATCATTTGGGGGAAAAAGTCATTTTCAGTTTCGGTTTTCGGCCAAGGGCATCCTGAATTTTCGGTTTCGGTCTAGAATTTTCAATTCGGTGCATCCCTAAAAAATACCAAATACAAAGAGATGTGTCTTGATATTTTATCAAACACAGAGTATTATCAGATATTACCACAGGATCCCACATTGATATTCACAAAAGAGCTAAAGTCAATACTAGACAGAGGCTATGGTGAAAGAATTATCACCAAGTCCGAGTATCAATTTATGTGCAATATGACTCCAAGAATAGCAACGTTCTATAGTCTGCCTAAGATTCATAAGGACCTTAAGGCGCCACCGGGCAGACCGATAGTGTCCAGTAATGGTTGCCTGACTCAAAATACCAGTATTTATATTGATAAAAAGCTAAGAGAATTTGTATACACATTAACATCATACGTTCAGGACACTAAAGATGTCCTAAAATGTTTGGATAATATCTATGTACAAGAGAACACCTTATTGGCAAGTATAGATGTTGAGAGCCTATACTCTAATATTTCTCATTCTCTGGGCAGAGAGGCTATACAGTATTTTCTCAAAATGACCAATCCTTGTGGCAGTGAAAAAGATGAATTTGTCCTTGACCTCCTAGAATTTGTGTTACAACACAATTACTTTCTGTTTGATAACAAGGTATATTGACAGAAAAAGGGCACAGCAATGGGCACATGCTGTGCACCAACGTATGCCAACCTGTTCTTGGAGTGGATAGAACACACATATATCCTTAATCAAGACATTAATCCATTCATGAAATTTATGGATCTGTACATTCGCTATATTGATGACGTCCTTATATTATGGACAGGCTCTAAAGAGGACTTCACAAGCTTTATGCACTGGCTGAATGACAATAAACATGGTATGCACTATACCTCTGCTATTGAAGAAACCAGTATTTCTTTTTTGGACTTAGAGATTAAAAAATAATCTGATGGGTGCCTCAGTACAAAGCTTTAAAAAAAAAAAAAAAGACATCTATTAATAGCCTCCTAAATTGGAAAAGCTACCATCCCAAAAGTCAAAAGATGGGTATTCCTTATGGACAATACCTTAGGGCAAGACGTAACTGTAGCACTATGGAAGATTTTGAGTCAGAAGCTAAGGAACCGAGGAAGAGGTTTAAAGAAAGAGGTTATCCAAATAGATGCCTCAAAAAAGCCTATCAACGTGCAAAAGCACAAGAGAGACCAACTCTATTACAAGAAAGGAAGGTAGATGAAAGTGAAACAAATACTAATAAAATTAGAATAATTGGTACTTTTGACGAGAAAAACAGTACAATTTGCAATATCTTCCAGAAACATTGGCACGTCTTGCATGATGACCCTGACTTGTCAGCAGTAATTACTGAGAAATCTAATATAACCAATAGGAGATCTCAGAATCTAAAGGATATCCTGACTAGGAGTCGCTTCTCCCAAGTCAAACAAAGGACATGGTTTCAAGAAACTAAAGGCTTCTTCAAATGTGACCGGTGTCAGGCGTGCAAAAATATGACACCCATGAAAACCTTTGTACATCCCCAGACAGGAAAAAGTTATCAGATAAATGATTTCATGAACTGCAGAACAAAAAGAGTCATATATGTAGCGATATGTAAATGCCCCCTAATCTATGTAGGTGAGACCTCCCGAGAATTACGCACCAGAGTGCTGGAACACATGGGAGATATAAAATGGAACCGCAATGTACCGGTAGCTAAACATATGAATACTGTACATAAGGAAGATAAATATCAAATACACTTTTTCGCAATTGAACAGCTTAAATTGAGAGGGAGAAGGGGAGATATTAATAAACTACTTCTGCAAAAAGAATGCAGATGGATATATGAATTACTACCCTAAAGGCCTCAATGAAGCAATTTCATATAAAAGCTTTTTATAATCTTTGTATTTTACCTTTGATAAGTAATAAACAACTGTTGCACATAATTGTTAGATAAAGAATATATACGATCAGGGATCCCTAAGGAGGTTTCCCACATGAATAACAAAGTGAGTAATAGACTGGTGACACC
This sequence comes from Bombina bombina, assembly GCF_027579735.1. Lineage (NCBI taxonomy): Eukaryota > Metazoa > Chordata > Amphibia > Anura > Bombinatoridae > Bombina > Bombina bombina. The sequence goes on from NC_069508.1 coordinate 218,983,028, forward strand.
AATAATATGGATACCACGCTGATTGTGGTTTCTTTCTGGGATATGACAATTCAATAGAATAATATATAGGTCAATGGGAGATAATTGACTAGGAAGTATCCTAGCAGACTGATTCATGGATAAGAATTATGATCCTAACACTCTATATTAGTTCTAAAACTAATGTTATAGACCAGGTATGAATGTATCATCAGAAACTTACATTCATCTAATGTGTAATAATCACTTTAAGACCTGTGCACAAACTACAAAACACAAAAACATAAAGCTAATACTGGAATAATGTTATTGACATCGGATTGATATCAGGGTAAAACAATAGAGACAAGAACAATCCAATACGCGAATGTTGTTTTAATATATGTTGCTTCTAGAGACATGCTACATTAACAATGGCCCTTTAAATTGTTGATGTTTATAGTTAATATCTGTTCCTACTAATGACTCTATTGCTGATGATACTATACATGCCTAAGTATAGACTGGATATGTTCGTATAACATATACAAAAGAATACCATATCCAATCTTGAAATGAGCACATATATGTTTTTTGAGTGAATGCGAGTCATGCTACAATATAAATGGCTTTTTATGACTCTTGCTCTTTATAGCTAATAACTGCTCCTACCAACGACTATATAGATGATGACATTATATATGTCTAATCATAAACTGAATAAGTCTGTAACACACATAGAGAGAACCAGCATAATTAATGTTGAAATGAACACATATATTTTTCTGACTAAAGGCGGGTACTAGAGTACTCAGATCAAAATGATAACTCCTAAATGACAGTAGTTATACAACGATGACGAGTGGACACACATACCTACGTTATTGGGAGACCTTTAACTAAAGCTTTGATACAAATGATCGCCAGATTGATGCGGTAAACACTTCCGCATACAGACACTGTTTCTATGGTAACGAAACAATATATTACACGGAGTGTACGGCTGGGCCGCCCCTAAGCCCTGACGAAGTCACGTATCAGTGACTAAACGCGTCGGTGGGCGTGTCCGAGAGGCGCTCTTTGTTGTTCATAGGAGCTACGGCTTGTTATCCTAGTTTAAAAGATTGTTTTAAAATAGTGATTTATACTCTAAGTACAATCTTAAGCCCATAATGGTACTGGCCCTGTATGTTTAATGTGCGCTCAACAACGTGTGCAATACAAAGGGAAGTGGGATTTCTGAGTACCGGGTATAGAGGGATCATTTGTAACATTTTACTAAGATACTATTAAGCAAACAGATGAATCATTAATGAGCTTGTGTGTTACATAGTGAAAATTGGTGACACATTGTATAAATTTGCATATGAATACAAGCCACTCAGAGTGAATTTTGAGTATGCGATGGTAATACATGCATGCTATATGACATGCAGGTTTACTGAGTGATTATTGGTATGAATGTGACAATAAGAGACAGGGCATTTATTTAGCAATCGGCTGACTGGGTTCAATCCCAGCAGTACGCAGGCAGGACGCCTTTGAGCGCATAGTCTGTGTGATTCTTTAAATCCCTGCACAGTTTCTCTGCTCACTTCACTTTCACTCTGTCTCCTGTGTTTCAACAACAACGCCTCCAGGGCACATAGCCCTTTTATTATTTGTTTTTAATTGTGTTGGATCATATCTAAATGAATACTTAGAAGTGGATGCTGATTACACACTTCTTTTTGATCCATTTTGGTCATTTTGTTTGTTACGGTATATTTGTTAAATACAGTGTTCATTTTTAATCCTATTACTTATTATTCTACTAGTGCCCAATTCAGCACTTGGCTTTAATGCCATAAATCCCTTAAATATTTCTAACATATCAATATTCACGCCCCTCTAATAAAAACATTATTTATCTCTTGATAAAAAAGATAAAGTTCTTAATAACATTTCTAGATCCTCCTTTTGTTCCTTCCACTCACCCCCTTTAAAGGGGACATTGTACTAAATAAGACCCCACTGTGAAGAGAAATCAGCATTTAAGAATATATTTTGATGATAAAAAGTTTAGACTTTCTTTCTAATGCGCATTGGCTGATAATTCCCACAACTCTGTGAAAAGGGACAAGTCTGCAAAAAAATGCTGAGATTTCATAGTAAACTTCCTGAAACTCAGTAGGGAAATAACATAACTGTGCCTGCACATACCAGATGTACGCTCCCTTGCAAGTCCCGGGACTAGCATCCTGATTGGCTACTTTTTACAGTGATATGTGGTTACTGAGAACATTTTGAGTTAAAATATCTTTCTATTTACATAGAGATACCCAGGTGATATTTTGTAGTCAGCTTTTTACAGATATGCTACAACATTTAGTTATCGTGTCACTTTAAGTACTGTGGATTATGATTTAAACTACAAATAGATAATAATCATAATTGTAAAGATAAACACACAGGAATATCCAGTAAAATACCTTCAAATACCGGCAACTGCCTGTAAGCTGCTAGTTTGGACTGACAGATATTTTCCACCAAAATCCTCTCCATAAAAAATAAATCCTGCTGAAATTTCTCTGAATTTAAGATTTCTTCTGGATCATGCTCAGTATTCTCCGGTATCCGGGCAAGAACTGATCTTTCAGTAATGTTGAGGGAACTTGCATAACTATCTGCAATAAATCAGAATAACATCATTGTAGATTCTTAGCTATTAGCTTATCTTAGATAACATTTCATGAGGTTACTACACATAGCTTGTATTAGTGACACATTTTTATAGCTCCTAAAGGGACAGTAAACACTTTGAGATGTTTTATTGAGTAGTAAAACAACTTTAAATTATACTTTTAAAAACATAATTTATGCTTACCTGATAAATTTATTTCTCTTGTAGTGTATCCAGTCCACGGATCATCCATTACTTGTGGGATATTCTCCTTCCCAACAGGAAGTTGCAAGAGGATCACCCACAGCAGAGCTGCTATATAGCTCCTCCCCTCACTGCCATATCCAGTCATTCGACCGAAAACAAACAGAGAAAGGAGAAACCCTACGGTGCAGTGGTGACTGTAGTTTAATTAAAATTTAGACCTGCCTTAAAAGGACAGGGCGGGCCGTGGACTGGATACACTACAAGAGAAATAAATTTATCAGGTAAGCATAAATTATGTTTTCTCTTGTTAAGTGTATCCAGTCCACGGATCATCCATTACTTGTGGGATACCAATACCAAAGCTAAAGTACACGGATGATGGGAGGGACAAGGCAGGAACTTAAATGGAAGGAACCACTGCCTGTAGAACCTCTCCCAAAAACAGCCTCCGAAGAAGCAAAAGTGTCAAATTTGTAAAATTTTGAAAAGGTGTGAAGCGAAGACCAACAGGCCCATTTATCAAGCTCCGTACGGAGCTTGAAGGGCCGTGTTTCTGGCCAGTCTTCAGACTCGCCAGAAATACAAGTTATGAAGCAGCGGTCTAAAGACCGCTGCTTCATAACCCTGTCCACCTGCTCTGAGCAGGCGGACAGGAATCGCCGGAAATCAACCCGATCGAATACGATCGGGTTGATTGACACCCCCCTGCTGGCGGCCGATTGGCCGCGAGTCAGCAGGGGGCGGCGTTGCACCAGCAGCTCTTGTGAGCTGCTGGTGCAATGTTAAATGCGGAGAGCAATACGCAGTGTCGGATCAGGTCCGCAAGCCCTTTGATAAATGGGCCCCCAAGTCGCAGCCTTGCAAATCTGTTCAACAGAGGCCTCATTTTTAAAGGCCCAGGTAGAAGCCACAGCTCTAGTAGAATGAGCTGTAATCCTTTCAGGGGGCTGCTGTCCAGCAGTCTCATAGGCTAAGCGTATAATACTCCGAAGCCAAAAGGAGAGAGAGGTTGGCGAAGCTTTTTGACCTCTCCTCTGTCCAGAGTAAACGACAAACAGGGCAGATGTTTGACGAAAATCTTTAGTAGCCTGTAAGTAAAACTTCAAGGCACGGACTACGTCCAGATTATGCAAAAGACGTTCCTTCTTTAAAGAAGGATTAGGACACAATGATGGAACAACAATCTCTTGATTGATATTCCTGTTAGAAACCACCTTAGGCAAAAACCCAGGTTTGGTACGCAGAACTACCTTGTCTGAATGAAAAATCAGATAAGGAGAATCACAATGTAAGGCAGATAACTCAGAGACTCTTCGAGCCAAGGAAATAGCCATCAAAAACAGAACTTTCCAAGATAAAAGTTTAATATCAATGGAATGAAGGGGTTAAAACGGAACTCCCTGAAGAACTTTAAGAACCAAGTTTAAGCTCCACGGGGGAGCAACAGTTTTAAACACAGGCTTAATCCTAACCAAAGCCTGACAAAATGCCTGGACGTCTGGAACTTCTGCCAGACGCTTGTGCAAAAGAATAGACAGAGCAGAGATCTGTCCTTTTAAAGAACTAGCTGATAAGCCTTTGTCCAAACCCTCTTGGAGAAAGGACAATATCCTAGGAATCCTAACCTTACTCCATGAGTAACTCTTGGATTCACACCAATAAAGATATTTACGCCATATCTTATGGTAGATTTTCCTGGTGACAGGCTTCCGAGCCTGTATTAAGGTATCAATGACTGACTCGGAGAAGCCACACCTTGATAGAATCAAGCGTTCAATCTCCATGCAGTCAGTCTCAGAGAAATTAGATTTGGATGATTGAAAGGACCTTGTATTAGAAGGTCCTGCCTCAGAGGCAGAGTCCATGGTGGAAGAGATGACATGTCCACTAGGTCTGCATACCAGGTCCTGCGTGGCCACGCAGGCGCTATCAGAATCACTGATGCTCTCTCCTGTTTGATTTTGGCAATCAGTCGAGGGAGCAGAGGAAACGGTGGAAACACATAGGCCAGGTTGAAGAACCAAGGAGCTGCTAGAGCATCTATCAGCGTTGCTCCCGGGTCCCTGGACCTGGATCCGTAACAAGGAAGCTTGGCGTTCTGGCGAGACGCCATGAGATCCAGTTCTGGTTTGCCCCAACGATGGACCAGTTGAGCAAACACCTCCGGATGGAGTTCCCACTCCCCCGGATGAAAAGTCTGACTACTTAGAAAATCCGCCTCCCAGTTCTCTACGCCTGGGATGTGGATCGCTGACAGGTGGCAAGAGTGAGACTCTGCCCAGCGAATTATCTTTGAGACTTCTAACATCGCTAGGGAACTCCTGGTTCCCCCTTGATGGTTGATGTAAGCCACAGTCGTGATGTTGTCCGACTGAAATCTGATGAACCTCAGTGTTGCTAACCGAGGCCAAGCTAGAAGAGCATTGAATATTGCTCTTAACTCCAGAATATTTATTGGGAGGAGTTTCTCCTCCTGAGTCCACGATCCCTGAGCCTTCAGGGAGTTCCAGACTGCGCCCCAACCTAGAAGGCTGGCATCTGTTGTTACAATCGTCCAATCTGGCCTGCGAAAGGTCATACCCTTGGACAGATGGACACGAGAAAGCCACCAGAGAATCTCTGGTCTCTTGATCCAGATTTAGTAGAGGGGACAAATCTGAGTAATCCCCATTCCACTGACTTAGCATGCATAATTGCAGCGGTCTGAGATGCAGGCGCGCAAATGGCACTATGTCCATTGCCGCTACCATTAAGCCGATTACTTCCATGCACTGAGCCACTGACGGGCGTGGAATGGAATGAAGGACACGGCAAGCATTTAGAAGTTTTGATAACCTGGACTCCGTCAGGTAAATTTTCATCTCTACAGAATCTATAAGAGTCCCTAGGAAGGAGACTCTTGTGAGTGGTGATAGAGAACTCTTTTCCACGTTCACTTTCCACCCATGCGACCTCAGAAATGTCAGAACTATCTCTGTATGAGACTTGGCAATTTGAAAGCTTGACGCCTGTATCAGGATGTTGTCTAGATATGGAGCCACCGCTATACCTCGCGGTCTTAGAACCGCCAGAAGTGAGCCCAGAACCTTTGTAAAAATTCTCGGGGCAGTGGCCAACCCGAAGGGAAGAGCTACAAATTGGTAATGCCTGTCTAGAAAGGCAAACCTTAGGAACCGATGATGATCTTTGTGAATCAGTATGTGAAGGTAGGCATCCTTTAAGTCCACTGTGGTCATGTACTGACCCTCTTGGATCATGGGTAGGATGGTCCGAATAGTTTACATTTTGAATGATGGAACTCTGAGGAATTTGTTTAAGATCTTTAGATCCAAGATTGGTCTGAAGGTTTCCTCTTTCTTGGGAACCACAAACAGATTTGAATAAAATCCCAGTCCTTGTTCCGTCCACGGAACTGGATGGATCACTCCCATTACTAGGAGGTCTTGCACACAGATTAGGAATGCCTCTTTCTTTATCTGGTTTGCTGATAACCTTGAAAGATGAAATCTCCCTTGTGGAGGAGAAGCTTTGAAGTCCAGAAGATAACCCTGAGATATGATCTCCAACGCCCAGGGATCCTGAACATCTCTTGCCCACGCCTGGGCGAAGAGAGAAAGTCTGCCCCCCACTAGATCCGTTTCCGGATAGGGGGCCGTTCCTTCATGCTGTCTTGGGGGCAGCAGCAGGCTTTCTGGCCTGCTTGCCCTTGTTCCAGGACTGGTTAGGTTTCCAGGCCTGTCTGGAATGAGCAACAGTTCCCTCTTGTTTTGAAGGGCAGGAAGTTGATGCTGCTCCTGCCTTGAAATTTCGAAAGGCACGAAAATTAGACTGTTTGGCCTTTGATTTGGCCCTGTCCTGAGGAAGGGTATGACCCTTGCCTCCAGTAATGTCAGCAATAATTTCCTTCAAGCCAGGCCCGAATAAGGTCTGCCCCTTGAAAGGAATGTTGAGTAATTTAGACTTTGAAGTCACGTCAGCTGACCAGGATTTAAGCCATAGCGCCCTATGCGCCTGGATGGCGAATCCGGAATTCTTAGCCGTTAGTTTAGTCAAATGAACAATGGCATCAGAAACAAATGAGGTAGATAGCTTAAGCGTTCTAAGCTTGTCAATAATTTCATTCAATGGAGCTGTCTGGATGGCCTCTTCCAGGGCCTCAAACCTTAAGGTAACCCTCCAATTTTTCCATTGATAAAAAATATCCATTGGATCTGAAAAAGCGCAACTGTCCTCAACCGGGATAGTGGTACGCTTTGCTAAAGTAGAAACTGCTCCCTCCACCTTAGGGACCATCTGCCATAAGTCCCGTGTAGTGGCGTCTATTGGAAACATTGTTCTAAATATAGGAGGTGGGGAAAAGGGCACACCGGGTCTATCCCACACAATAATTTCTGTAAGCCTTTTAGGTATAGGAAAAACGTCAGTACACACCGGCACCGCATAGTATCTATCCAGCCTACACAATTTCTCTGGAATTGCAACTGTGTTACAGTTATTCAGAGCAGCTAATACCTCCCCAAGCAATACACGGAGGTTCTCAAGCTTAAATTTAAAATTAGAAATCTCTGAATCAGGTTTCCCCGAGTCAGAGATGTCACCCACAGACTGAAGCTCTCCGTCCTCATGTTCTGCATACTGTGACGCAGTATCAGACATGGCTCTAACAGCATTTGCGCGCTCTGTATCTCTCCTAACCCCAAAGCTATCGCGCTTGCCTCTTAATTCAGGCAATCTAGATAATACCTCTGACAGGGTATTATTCATGATTGCAGCCATGTCCTGCAAGGTAATCGCTATGGGCGTCCCTGATGTAATTGGCGCCATAATAGCGTGCGTCCCCTGAGCAGGAGGCGAAGGGTCTGACACGTGGGGAGAGTTAGTCGGCCTAACTTTCCCCTCGACAGAACCCTCTGGTGATAATTCTTTTATAGATAAAGACTGATCTTTACTGTTTAAGGTGAAACCAATACATTTAGTACACATTCTCCTATGGGGCTCCACCATGGCTTTCAAACATAATGAACAAGTAGGTTCCTCTGTGTCAGACATGTTTAAACAGACTAGCAATGAGACTAGCAAGCTTGGAAAACACTTTAAAACAAGTTTACAAGCAAAATAAAAAACGTTACTGCGCCTTTAAGAAACACAAATTTTCCCAAATTTTGAAATAACAGTGAAAAAATGCAGTTACACTAACGAAATTTTTACAGTGTATGTAATAAGTTAGCAGAGCATTGCACCCACTTGCAAATGGATGATTAACCCCTTAATACCAAAAACGGAATAACAAATGACAAAAACGTTTTTTAAACAGTCACAACAACTGCCACAGCTCTACTGTGGCTTTTTACCTCCCTCAATACGACTTTTGAAGCCTTTTGAGCCCTTCAGAGAAGTCCTGGATCATGCAGGAAGAAGCTGGATGTCTGTGTCTGTAATTTTTGCTGTGCAAAAAAACGCTAAAATAGGTCCCTCCCACTCATATTACAACAGTGGGAAGCCTCAGGGAACTGTTTCTAGGCAAAATTCAAGCCAGCCATGTGGAAAAAACTAGGCCCCAATAAGTTTTATCACCAAACATATGTAAAAAACGATTAAACATGCCAGCAAACGTTTTAAAATACACTTTTATAAGAGTATGTATCTCTATTAATAAGCCTGATACCAGTCGCTATCACTGCATTTAAGGCTTTACTTACATTACTTCGGTATCAGCAGCATTTTCTAGCAAATTCCATCCCTAGAAAAATATTTTAACTGCACATACCTTATTGCAGGAAAACCTGCACGCTATTCCCCCTCTGAAGTTACCTCACTCCTCAGAATATGTGAGAACAGCAAAGGATCCTAGTTACTTCTGCTAAGATCATAGAAAACGCAGGCAGATTCTTCTTCCAAATACTGCCTGAGATAAACAGTACACTCCGGTACCATTTAAAAATAACAAACTTTTGATTGAAGAAATAAACTAAGTATAAAACACCACAGTCCTCTTACGACCTCCATCTTAGTTGAGAGTTGCAAGAGAATGACTGGATATTTCAGTGAGGGGAGGAGCTATATAGCAGCTCTGCTGTGGGTGATCCTCTTGCAACTTCCTGTTGGGAAGGAGAATATCCCACAAGTAATGGATGATCCGTGGATTGGATACACTTAACAAGAGAAACGTATTTTGCCCCTTTTTCTGTAATTTAAAGGGACATGAAACCCCAAATTCTGCTTTCTTAATTCAGATAGCTCATGCAATTTGACACAACTTTCTAAATTTTCTTCATATATGTGTAGCCACCAATCATCAGCTAGCTCCCAGTACAGCATTACTGATTCTGAGCCTACCTAAGTATGCTTTTCAATAAAGTATACCAAGCAAAGTAAATTTGATATCAGAAGTAAAATCGGATAAAATTGCACGCTCTATCTGTACAATGAAACTTTCATTTTGACTTTCACTTCTCTTAAAGTGACATGAAACCCCAATTTTTTTCCCATGATTCAGAAAGAGCATGTTATCTGGAACAACTATCTAATTTACTTCTAATATTTAATTTGCTTCCTTCTCTCGTTATCCTTTGCTGAAAGGTTTATCTAGGAAAGCTCGAGAGCAGCAAATAACCTAGGTTCTAGCTGCTGATTGGTGGCTGCATATATATATATATATATATATATATACTTACTGTCATTGACTCACCCATGTGTTCAGTTAGAAACCAGTAGTGCATTTCTGCTCCTTCAACAAATGATACTAAGAGAATGAAGCAAATTTGATAATAGAAATAAATTGGAAGTTGTTCTAACTAAACCATAAAAGAAATTGTTTGGGTTTCATTTTCCTTTAAATTAGATGTAAGCAGCATTGCATTCTTCCTAATATGGCTAGCAGTAATAACAAGAAATGATCCCCCAGCAAGATATTATAGAGGAAGATCGCAGAGTACTTTATGCAAAATGATGTCACGTAAATGCCCTTCCTAGCCATACATAATCTCACTTACAAAATGATGTCACGTAAATGCCCTTCCTAGCCATACAAAATCTCACTTACAAAATGATGTAACGTAAATGCCCTTCCTAGCCATACATAATCTCACTTACAAAATGATGTCACGTAAATGCCCTTCCTAGCCATACATAATCTCACTTACAAAATGATGTCACGTAAATGCCCTTCCTAGCCATACATAATCTCACTTACAAAATGATGTCACGTAAATGCCCTTCCTAGCCATACATAATCTCACTTACAAAATGATGTCAAGTAAATGCCCTTCCTAGCCATACAAAATCTCACTTACAAAATGATGTAACGTAAATGCCCTTCCTAGCCATACATAATCTCACTTACAAAATGATGTCACGTAAATGCCCTTCCTAGCCATACATAATCTCACTTACAAAATGATGTCACGTAAATGCCCTTCCTAGCCATACATAATCTCACTTACAAAATGATGTCACGTAAATGCCCTTCCTAGCCATACATAATCTCACTTACAAAATGATGTCACGTAAATGCCCTTCCTAGCCATACATAATCTCACTTACAAAATGATGTCACGTAAATGCCCTTCCTAGCCATACATAATCTCACTTACAAAATGATGTCACGTAAATGCCCTTCCTAGCCATACATAATCTCACTTACAAAATGATGTCACGTAAATGTCCTTCCTAGCCATACATAATCTCACTTACAAAATGATGTCACGTAAATGCCCTTCCTAGCCATACAAAATCTCACTTACAAAATGATGTCACGTAAATGCCCTTCCTAGCCATACATAATCTCACTTACAAAATGATGTCACATAAATGCCCTTCCTAGCCATACATAATCTCACTTACAAAATGATGTCACGTAAATGCCCTTCCTAGCCATACATAATATCACTTACAAAATGATGTCACGTAAATGCCCTTCCTAGCCATACAAAATCTCACTTACAAAATGATGTCACGTAAATGCCCTTCCTAGCCATACAAAATCTCACTTACAAAATGATGTAACGTAAATGCCCTTCCTAGCCATACATAATCTCACTTACAAAATGATGTCACGTAAATGCCCTTCCTAGCCATACATAATCTCACTTACAAAATGATGTCACGTAAATGCCCTTCCTAGCCATACATAATCTCACTTACAAAATGATGTCACATAAATGCCCTTCCTAGCCATACATAATATCACTTACAAAATGATGTCACGTAAATGCCCTTCCTAGCCATACATAATCTCACTTACAAAATGATGTCACGTAAATGCCCTTCCTAGCCGTACATAATCTCACTTACAAAATGATGTCACATAAATGCCCTTCCTAGCCATACATAATCTCACTTACAAAATGATGTCACGTAAATGCCCTTCCTAGCCATACATAATCTCACTTACAAAATGATGTCACGTAAATGCCCTTCCTAGCCATACATAATCTCACTTACAAAATGATGTCACATAAATGCCCTTCCTAGCCATACATAATCTCACTTACAAAATGATGTCACGTAAATGCCCTTCCTAGCCATACATAATCTCACTTACAAAATGATGTCACGTAAATGCCCTTCCTAGCTATACATAATCTCACTTACAAAATGATGTTACGTAAATGCCCTTCCTAGCCATACATAATCTCACTTACAAAATGATGTCACGTAAATGCCCTTCCTAGCCATACATAATCTCACTTACAAAATGATGTCACATAAATGCCCTTCCTAGCCATACATAATCTCACTTACAAAATGATGTCACGTAAATGCCCTTCCTAGCCATACATAATCTCACTTACAAAATGAGGTCACGTAAATGCCCTTCCTAGCCATACAAAATCTCACTTACAAAATGATGTCACGTAAATGCCCTTCCTAGCCATACATAATCTCACTTACAAAATGATGTCACGTAAATGCCCTTCCTAGCCATACATAATCTCACTTACAAAATGATGTCACGTAAATGCCCTTCCTAGCCATACATAATCTCACTTACAAAATGATGTCACGTAAATGCCCTTCCTAGCCATATATAATCTCACTTACAAAATGATGTCACGTAAATGCCCTTCCTAGCCATACATAATCTCACTTACAAAATGATGTCACGTAAATGCCCTTCCTAGCCATACATAATCTCACTTACAAAATGATGTCACGTAAATGCCCTTCCTAGCCATACATAATCTCACTTACAAAATGATGTCACGTAAATGCCCTTCCTAGCCATACATAATCTCACTTACAAAATGATGTCACGTAAATGCCCTTCCTAGCCATACATAATGTCACTTACAAAATGATGTCACGTAAATGCCCTTCCTAGCCATACATAATCTCACTTACAAAATGATGTCACGTAAATGCCCTTCCTAGCCATACATAATCTCACTGATGTCTTTGCAGCAACATCGCTATGCATAAAATGTTGCATATGGAACTGTTTCCATGTTGTGTAAAAAGGTAAGGAATGAGGTGACTACTGGTCTGGCAGGCAAGTTTCAGATTACAGGATTGGCTCCACTACAGGGAATGTCTGCTGTGACACATCAGAGGGTACAGTGATAAATATTTATGTCAACCAAAGGTCTTTTTAGATTCTGTTTTTCATGGAATCAGAAGCCTGAGAAGCATCAAAGGTAAAAACTCAATCCATGGAGCACAAATAGGACTTGGGGCCTTTTCGATCACTTTGGAATGTATCTGTGTCACTGTGTGATGCTTGCTATAATCCTCTGCTTTGGACCTGTCCTGGCAATATATTGGAGTGGGACTCTTTTTTGGTTTGGATTCCCATTCATAATAAACTCGTAGAGGCCTACTTATCAAGCCGTCAACTATGCTGCATTCGACAGCAACCAATACACTCGCCTGACATCGCCTAACATCGCGGCCGCGGACCTGAATACGCTCTCCTTATTTAACAAAAAAGCTGTCAAAAAGTCACGCACCAAGTACGGGGCAATGAGCAGCGGACTGTTGTTAACTAAACAGTCATCGATCTCGCTGCTATTCGGCTTTTTCCAAGCTTTATTTATACCCTGTCACTAAACACCGCCACTATACTAAAATGTTTAACCCCTATCCCGCCGCACCCGGACCCCACCACAACTCTAATAAACTTATTAACCCCTATCCCGTCGCTCCCGGACCCTGCCACAACTAAATAAAGTTATTAACCCCTATCATGCCGCTCCTGGAGCTCACCGCAACTCTAATAAAGTTATTAACCCCTATCCTGCCGCTCCAGGAGTCCTCCGCAACTAAATAAATGTATTAACCCCTAAACCCCTGGCCTCCCACATCACTAGCACTTACTAAACCTATTAACCCCTAAACTGCCAGCCCCCCACATCGCCATAAACTAAATTAACCTATTAACCCCTAAACCTAACAAGACCGCTAACTTTACATTAAAATTACCTCATCCCTATCTTATAATAAATTTAAACTTACCTTTAGAATTAAAATAAACTATATTAAACTATTAATTAACCTACCCTAACTATTATACTACAATTACATTAAACTATATTAAATTAATAATTAATCTACCCTATTATACTAAAATTACATTAAACTACAAATTAACGGCCAGATTACGAGTTTTGCGTTATGAGGGGTGCGGTACTAACTTTCACGTTATTGTCACCGCTCTCTTACCTAAAGCGCTGGTATTACAGGTTTTTATAAAACCTGCGTTAAAAGGCAAGAAGTGAGCGTAGAGCAAAATTTAGCTCCATACCGCACTCCAATACCAGCGCTGCTTAAGTCAGCGGTGAGCTGGTTGTACGTGCTCATGCACGATTTCCCCATATACATCAATGGGGAGAGCCGGCTGAAAAAAAGTCTAACACCTGCCAAAAAGCAGCGTAAAGGTCCGTAACGCAGCCCCATTGATTCCTATGGGGAAACACATTTTATGTTTACACCTAACACTCTAACATGAACCCTGAGTCTAAACACCACTAATTTTACACTTATTAACCCCTAATCTGACGCCCCCGACATCGCCGACACCTACATTATACTTATTAACCACTAATCTGCCGCTCCGGACATCGCCGCAACCTACATTATACTTATGAACCCCTAATCTGCTGCCCCCAACATCGCCGACACCTACATTATATTTATTAACCCCTAATCTCCCGCCCCAATGTCGCCGCAACCTACCAACACTTATAAACCCCTAATCTGCTGCCCCCAACGTCGGCCACTATAATAAACATATTAACCCCTAATCTGCCGGCCCCAACGTCACCGCCACTATAATAAACATATTAACCCCTAATCTGCCGTCCCTAACGTCACCGCCACTATAATAAACATATTAACCCCTAATCTGCCGTCCCTAACATCGCCACCACCTACCTACATTTATTAACCCCTAATCTGCCGCCCCCAACGTCGCCGCCACTATATTAAATGTATTAATCCCTAAACCTAAGTCTAACCCCAACACCGCCTAACTTAAATATAATTCAAATAAATATAAATAAAAATTCCTATCATTAACTAAATAATTCCTATTCAAAACTAAATACCTATAAAATAAACCCTAAGCTAGCTACAATATAACTTATAGTTACATTGTAGCTAGCTTAGGGTTTATTTTTATTTTACAGGCAAGTTTGTATTTATTTTAACTAGGTAGAATAGTTATTAAATAGTTATTAACTATTTAATAACTACCTAGCTAAAATAAATACAAATTTACCTGTAAAATAAAACCTAACTTAAGTTACAATAACACCTAACACTACACTACAATTAAATAAATTACCTAAATTAAATACAATTAAATAAATTAAATACAATTAGCTAAAGTACAAAAAAACAAACACTAAATTACAGAAAATAAAAAACAAATTACAAGATCTTTAAACTAATTACACCTAATCTAATAGCCCTATCAAAATAAAAAAGCCCACCCAAAATAAAAAAACCCTAGCCTGAACTAAACTACCAATGGCCCTTAAAAGGGCCTTTTGCGGGGCATTGCCCCAAAGAAATCAGCTCTTTTACCTGTAAAAAAAAAATACAAACAACCCCCCCCAACAGTAAAACCCACCACCCACACAACCAACCCCCCAAATAAAACACTAACTAAAAAAACTTAAGCCTGAAAAGGGCATTTGGATGGGCATTGACCTTAAAAGGGCATTTAGCTCTACTACTACTACTGATTTTAGAATGCGTTACGCATCTTGATGGGGTAGGCTGTACCGCTCACTTTTTGGCCTCCCAGGACAAGCTCGTAATACCGGCGCTATGGAAGTCCCATAGAAAAAAAGACTATATGCAATTTGCGTAAGTTGATTTGCGGTAAGGCCAAAAAAGTGTGCGGGACAGCTGTACCTACAAGACTCGTAATACCAGCGGTAGTAAAAAAGCAGTGTTATGAGGCTTAACGCTGCTTTTTTACTCATAACGCAAGACTTGTAATCTAACCGTAAATTAACTATATTACATATTTAAAAACCTAACCCTACTCAAGATATTTAAATCTACTATTAAATATTACTAAGTTACAAAAAACTAACAACTAAGTTACAAAAAATAAAAAACACTAACGCCTAGATTTAGAGTTCTGCGTTAGCCGTCAAAACCAGTGTTAAGGGGTCCTAACGCTGCTTTTTACCGCCCGCTGGTATTTAGAGTCAGGCAGGAAAGGGTCTAACGCTCACTTTCCAGCCGCGACTTTTCCATACCGCAGATCCCCTTACGCCAATTGTGTATCCTATCTTTTCAATGGGATCCTAACGCTGGTATTTAGAGTCTTGGCTGAAGTGAGCGGTAGACCCTCTACCGACAAGACTCCAGCCGCAGAAAAAAGTCAGGAGTTAAGAGCTTTATGGGCTAATGCCTGTTTATAAAGCTCTTAACTACTGTGCTCTAAAGTACACTAACACCCATAAACTACCTATGTACCCCTAAACTGAGGTCCCCCCACATCGCCGCCACTCTAATAAATTTTTTTAACCCCTAATCTGCCGACCGGACACTGCCGCCACCTACATTATCCCTATAAACCCCTAATCTGCTGCCCCTAACACCGCCGACACCTACATAATATTTATTAACCCCTGATCTGGCCCCCCACGTCGCCGCTACCTACCTACACTTATTAACCCCTAATCTGCCGACCGGACCTCGTCGCTACTCTAATAAATGTATTAACCCCTAAACCGCCTCACTCCCGCCTCGCAAACCCTATAATACATTTTATTAACCCCAAATCTGCCCTCCCTAACATCTGCGACACCTAACTTCAAGTATTAACCCCTAATCTGCCGACCGGACCTCGCCGCTACTCTAATAAATGTATTAACCCCTAAAGCTAAGTCTAACCCTAACCCTAACACCCCCCTAAATTAAATATAATTTTATTCTAACTAAATAAATTATTTCTTATTAAAAAAATTAATCCTATTTAAAGCTAAATACTTACCTGTAAAATAAACACTAATATAGCTGCAATATAAATAATAATTACATTGTAGCTATTTTAGGATTTATATTTATTTTACAGGCAACTTTGCATTTATTTTAACTAGGTACAATAGCTATTAAATAGTTATTTACTATTTAATAGCTACCTAGTTAAAATAATTACAAAATTACCTGTAAAATAAATCCTAACCTAAGTTACAATTAAACCTAACACTACACTATCAATAAATTAATTAACTAAACTACCTACAATTACCTACAATTAAATCAACTAAACTAAATTACAAAAAAAAACAAACACTAAATTACAAAAAATAAAAAATGATTACAAGAATTTTAAACTAATTACACCTACTCTAAGCCCCCTAAAAAAATAATAAAGCCCCCCAAAATAAAAAAAATGCCCTACCCTATTCTAAAATAAAAAGTTAACAGCTCTATTACCTTATCAGCCCTTAAAGGGCTTTTGCGGGGCATGCCCCAAAGAAATCAGCTCTTTTGCCTTTAAAAAAAACATACAATACCCCCCCAACATTACAACCCACCACCCACATACCCCTAATCTAACCCACCCAAACCCGATCAGCCAATAGAATGCGAGCTCAATCTGATTTGCTGATTGGATCAGCCAATCGGATTGAACTTGAAACTGATTGGCTGATTCAATCAGCCAATCAGATTTTTTTTACCTTAATTCCGATTGGCTGATAGAATCCTATCAGCCAATCGGAATTCGAGGGACGCCATCTTGGATGACGTCATTTAAAGGAACCTTCATTCGCTGTTAGGACGTCGTTAGAAGAGGATGGATCCGCGCCGGCTGCTTCAAGATGGACCTGCTCCGCACCGGATGGAAGAAGATAGAAGATGCCGTCTGGATGAAGACTTCCGACCCTCTGGAGGACCTCTTCCGGCCGGATAGGATGAAGACTTCGGACCCTCTGGAGGACCTCTTCTGGCCGGATAGGATGAAGACTTCGGACCCTCTTCTGGACGGATCGGATGGTACCCGGCTGGGTGAAGAAAAGGTAGGAAGATCTTCAGGGGCTTAGTGTTAGGTTTTTTAAGGGGGGTTTGGGTGGGTTAGATTAGGGGTATGTGGGTGGTGGGTTGTAATGTTGGGGGGGTATTGTATGTTTTTTTTAAAGGCAAAAGCGCTGATTAATTTGGGGCATGCCCCGCAAAAAGCCCTTTTAAGGGCTGGTAAGGTAATAGAGCTGTTAACTTTTTATTTTAGAATAGGGTAGGGCATTTTTTTATTTTGGGGGGCTTTGTTATTTTTTTAGGGGGCTTAGAGTAGGTGTAATTAGTTTAAAATTTTTGTAATCTTTTTTTATTTTTTGTAATTTAGTGTTTGTTTTTTTGTAGTTTAGTTTAGTTGATTTAATTGTAGGTAATTGTAGGTAGTTTAGTTAATTAATTTATTGATAGTGTAGTGTTAGGTTTAACTGTTGTAATTGTAGGATTTATTTTACAGGTAATTTTGCAATTATTTTAACTAGGTAGCTATTAAATAGTAAATAACTATTTAATAGCTATTGTACCTGATTAAAATAAATACAAAGTTGCCTGTAAAATAAATATAAATCCTAAAATAGCTACAATGTAATTATTATTTATATTGTAGCTATATTAGGGTTTATTTTACAGGTAAGTATTTAGCTTTAAATAGGATTAATTTTTTTAATAAGAAATAATTTATTTCGTTAGAATAAAATTATATTTAACTTAGGGGGGTGTTAGGGTTAGGGTCGGCAGATTAGGGTATAATAAGTGTAGGTAAGGTAGCGGCGACGTTGGGGGGGGGCAGATTAAGGGTTAATAAATTAAATATAGGTGTCGGCGATGTTGTGGGCAGCAGATTAGGGGTACATAGGGATAATGTAGGTTGCGGCGGTGTCCGGAGCGGCAGATTAGGGGTTAATAAGTGTAAGGTTAGGGGTGTTTAGACTCGGGGTACATGTTAGAGTGTTAGGTGCAGACTTAGAAACTGTTTCCCCATAGAAAACAATGGGGCTGCGTTAGGAGCTGAACGCTGCTTTTTTTGCAGGTGTTAGTTTTTTTTTCATCCCAAACTGCCCCATTGTTTCCTATGGGGGAATCGTGCACGAGCACGTTTTTCTAGCTAGCCGCTATCGTAAGCAACGCTGGTATTGAGAGTTGAAGTGGCGGTAAATATGCCTGTACGCTCCCTTTTTGGAGCGTAACGCAGCCCTTCAGAGAACTCTAAATACCAGCGTTATTTAAAAGGTGCGGGGGGAAAAAAACCACGCGTAGCTAACGCAACCCTTTGGCCGCAAAACTCTAAATCTAGCCGTAAGTTACCAAAAAATAAAAAACACTAAGTTACAAAACATAAAAAACACTAACTTACAAAAAATAAACTATCAAATATTTAAACTAATTACACCTAATCTAAGAGCCCTATGAAAATAAAAAAGCCCACCCAAAATAAAAAAAAAATCCTAGCCTACAATAAACTACCAATAGCCCTTAAAAGGGCCTTTTGCTGGGCATTGCCCCAAAGAAATCAGCTCTTTTACCTGTAAATAAAAATACAAACAACCCCCCAACAGTAAAACCCACCACCCACACAACCAACCCCCAAATAAAAACCTAATCTAAAAAACCTAAGCTCCCCATTGCCCTGAAAAGGGCATTTAGCTCTTTTTCAGCCCAAACCCCTAATTTAAAAATAAAACCCACCCAATTAACCCTTAAAAAAACCTAACACTAACCCCGAAGATCCACTTACAGTTTTTGAAGACCCGACATCCATCCTCATCCAAGCGGCAGAAGTCCTCATCGAAGCTGGCAGAAGTCTTCATCCAAGCGGGCCGAAGTCTTCATTCAAGCCGGCAGAAGTCTTCATCCAGACGGCATCTTCTATCTTCATCCATCCAGCACAGAGCTGCTCCATCTTCAATAAATCTGGCGCGGAGCATCCTCTTCTTACGACGTCTTCTGGAACAATGAAGTTTCCCTTTAAATGACGTCATCCAAGATGGCGTCCCTTAGATTCCGATTGGCTGATAGAATTCTATTAGCCAATCTGAATTAAGGTTGAAAAAATCCTATTGGCTGTTGCAATCCGCCAATAGGATTGAGCTTTCATCCTATTGGCTGATCCAATCAGCCAATAGAATTCAAGCTCAATCCTATTGGCTGATCCAATCAGCCAATAGAATTCAAGCTCAATCCTATTGGCTGATCCAATCAGCCAATAGGATGAAAGCTCAATCCTATTGGCTGATTGCAACAGCCAATAGGATTTTTTCAACCTTAATTCCGATTGGCAGATAGAATTCTATCAGCCAATCGGAATCTAAGGGACTGTTACAGAAGCATTAGTTATTTTGTTGTGAAGAAACTTATTTCCCAGCAGCAATGCCTGAACCAGCCAAGCCAGCGCCTAAGAAGGGCTCCAAGAAAACTGTAACAAGTATCATTTCATAAAGGGTTAACTCTGTTCAGTTTTGAGAAAACTATTTTCTGAGGCAGGTTTCCTAGCATATTGTGTACTGTAATTAAGTTTGTGATAAGCATTCACTGCTAGGTGATAAGAAGGACTCAATTGTTTTCTTGTGTGTACTTGTTATCTGCGGTGGCCTGTCCAAGGGCTTTGTCTAAATGTGTGATGGGGGATTTTATGCTTCCCCCCCCTGGGAGTGCCCTGTGTGCATGTAACCTAAATAAAAAGCAGGCTGGGCATCCCAGTCCTCAGTTCTTGGTTGTCCCTCAATCGTAGCGTTGACTCGTTTTTGTGGGCAGAAGGGTATCCTAGCTGTACTACAGCTAAGGGGGATTATTCTACATTTGCGAGACTCATATAGAATACTATGGAAAGCAGCTTCTCCCCTCTTCAGCAATAGGAATCCAGGCTACTAAGCGGTCCATCTCTCAGCGAGACTAAGGGTAACCGTAACATTTGGCGGCAGCGGTGGGATTTTTCCTGGATTTCCTAGGAGAGGTACAGAACGGATGGAGAGCGCTTACGAAAAATTGAAGCGTACAACCCTAAAGGATTTACTTGAAAGCAGAGGGGGGTACGCCAGCAACCGGCCGAGGAGAGAGCTGATCGCAGAATTGACCGAACTGGATCAGAGCTTCACAATGGCGGAAACACCGACCACGATTAGTGACGAAAAAAACAGGATTGTTCGGGAGAGGCTCTCACTGTACGGGCCGAACCCCTCCATGGAATTGGTACAGCAGTTGATGGCGGAAGCGGACAAGGATATACGAGAGACTCGAGCCCACGAACTCAACCTAGCGAATGCACACCGCAATGCTGAAGCCCCGCAGGTAATCATCCCTGTCGAAAATGCTGGGAGGCCCAAGATACCCTATGCGGCATTTCGACCCTTCCTAGAGAGCGAGACAGGGATTGATGAATATTTGGCGGACTTCGAAAGGCAATGTGCCCTGCACCAGATTCCCAACAGAGAGTGGCCCACGATATTGTCTGGGAAACTATCCGGGCGAGCCCTGGAAGCCTTTCGTACTCTGGGTGCTGAGGAAGTGACACAGTATGAGCTAGTTAAGGAGACACTGTTGCGACGGTACGCTGTAACTCCGGACACGTATCGCCGACAGTTTCGGGGCACGGAAAAGAAGCCTAACGATACCCATATGGAATGGGCGCACCAAATGCGGAGAGCGGCAAATCACTGGCTGAGCGGAAGTAAAGCGGTGACTGGGGAGGAAATTTTACAATTGTTTCTCTTAGAACATTTTTATAATGGCATGGAACAGCAAGGGAAGGAATGGCTGCGAGACAGGCGGCCTTCTACCTTAGAAGAAGCAGCCAAATTGGCCGATGAACATTATGACTCCCGTCTTCACGAACCCATGAACTACCGAGCTCCAGCACGGGTCGAACCCAGAGAGGTTTACCGTGCACCCCCTCGTACTGAATTCCGAGCCCCGGTGCCCACAAGGCCCGTCCGACACTCAGGACCACCCAACAGCTCTGAGCGTCCCAGACCGACTTGCCACCGATGCAAGCAACCAGGGCATTTCATGGCTAGCTGCCCCCTTAATACGCACCAGACACCCAGGAATTACAATTACCCCTCTGGGTCCTATCGTCCGGCCCGGGCCCTCTGTGTTAACCAAGAGGCCCCTATGGAGGGATATGTGGGGCCGCTTCACGAGGCAGACCCTGTATATGCTGCCTCAGATAACCGCCAGCACCATCGGCAGAGGGTATGGCTCGAGGGGCGATCTACCGAGGGATTGCGAGACACAGGGGCTACTATCACGCTGGTACAGAGTCATTTGGTGCCAGAGCACAAGCGATCCGGACAGACTGTGGCCGTTAGAGTGGCGGGGGGGGATGTGTACAAAATTCCAACAGCTAAAGTGCATCTTGATTGGGGAGCGGGAAAGGGGGCTGTGAACGTGGGCCTAATGGATAATTTACCTGCCGAAGTACTACTGGGCAACGATTTGGGCCCCATGACTTCTGCCTATGCTCCAGTATGCAACAACGAGGCGGACCCAGTGACTACACGGGCCCAAGCCCGGACGGAGCGAGAGCTCTCACCAGTGCGGGAGACACAGGTAAGACCTACCCCGACCTTGCCTGACAGGTTAGGCCCCATACCCTGGGACACCCCAGATGCTTTCGAGACAGAGTCTAAGACTGACCCGACCTTACAAAAGTACCGGGAACGAGCAGAGACCGGAGGGGGCGGGGCAGATAATGAAACATTCTTATGGGAAAAAGGGAAACTATACCGCTGGACAGAGAAAAGGGGACAGCGTAGGCGACAGCTGGTAGTGCCCCACAAATACCGTCAAGAAATCCTCAAGATAGGCCACGACATCCCCTTAGCAGGCCACCTAGCTGTAACCCGTACCCTACACCGCATTACTCACACGTTCTTTTGGCCAGGGGTACACGCTGACGTTAGAACTTACTGTAACACCTGCGATGTGTGTCAACGAGTAGGAAGGCGAGGCGATCACCCTAAAGCCCATCTAGTAAATATGCCCATTGTAGAGGAACCCTTCAGCCGGGTTGCTATTGACCTAGTGGGACCACTGGCTACCCCTAGTCCCTCCGGTAAGCGCTACATTCTTACCGTAGTGGACTACGCTACCAGGTACCCAGAGGCTGTCGCCCTATCCAACATACAAGCGGATACGGTAGCGAATGCACTAGTACAGGTGTTCTCCCGGGTAGGATTTCCAAAAGAAATCCTATCCGACCGAGGCACCCAATTTACGGCTGAATTGACCCAACAACTCTGGCAGGTTTGCAAAATTAAGTCCCTCCTGAGCTCCCCATACCACCCCCAGACGAACGGGCTGTGTGAGAGGTTCAATGGGACCCTCAAGCAAATGCTCAAGACGTTCACTCAGGAATACCGAGACTGGGAACGCTTCCTGCCGCACCTCCTTTTTGCTTATCGGGAGGTGCCCCAGGAAACGACAGGGTTCTCTCCCTTCGAGTTGCTCTACGGAAGAAAGGTACGGGGACCCCTAAACCTGATCCGGGAGCACTGGGAGGGAGAGATGGAGACTGACGGTGTCCCCATTGTGCCATACGTGCTGGAACTCAGGGACCGAATGGAGCAATTAGCCAAATCTGTGCGGGCTAATCTCCAGTCGGCCCAGAGAAGACAGAAAGTATGGTACGATCGGGGGGCCCGAAAGAGAATCTTTACCATAGGACAAAAGGTGTTAGTACTTAAGCCGGTGAAGACAGACAAATTGCAGGCGTCCTGGCAGGGCCCCTACCAGATCGTAGAGAAAAGGGGAGACACCACTTATGTGATAGCTAGCTGCCACGACAACAATCTTAGAAAGACATTCCATGTAAACATGCTCAAGGAATATTTTGAGCGACCAGAGAACGTGATGGCCGTATGTTGTTCCCCTCAGGAAGGCCCCGACAGTCTACCCATTCCAGACCTATTAGAAAAGAGTCTCCCCACAGGTATAGTGGCTCAGGTTCAGATAGGAGACCGACTTAGCCCCACTGAAAGGGAGCAGCTCAACCAACTCCTACAGTCCAAACACCTCACCTTCTCCCCGAAGCCAGGGTACACTACTTTAACCACCCACCAGGTAGATACTCCGGGACAAGCTCCCTTGCGCCAGGCTCCGTACCGAATCCCTGAAGCAGTTAGGATAGGAATGAAGAAGGAGATCGATGAGATGCTCCAACTCAGGGTAATTGAGCCCTCCGATAGTCCCTGGGCCTCCCCAGTTGTCTTGGTGCCCAAGAAAGATGGGACCACCCGGTTCTGCGTAGACTATCGGAGGCTTAATGA
This sequence comes from Bombina bombina, assembly GCF_027579735.1. Taxonomy (NCBI): domain Eukaryota; kingdom Metazoa; phylum Chordata; class Amphibia; order Anura; family Bombinatoridae; genus Bombina; species Bombina bombina. The sequence goes on from NC_069508.1 coordinate 219,006,590, forward strand.
AAAGACCGTGACGGACGCTTACCCTATGCCCAGGGTAGACGAGCTACTCGATCGTATAGCCAGGGGAAATTACCTGACCACTATTGACCTCTGCAAAGGTTACTGGCAGATTCCCCTGGCCCCGGAGGCTATCCCCAAGTCGGCATTCGTCACCCCATTCGGCTTATATCAGTTTAGGGTAATGCCGTTTGGGATGAAGAATGCCCCAGCTACATTCCAGCGCTTGGTGGATAGGCTCCTGGATGGCTTCCAGAGTTTTGCTTGCGCCTACCTGGACGACATAGCGATCCACAGTGAGTCATGGGAGGACCACTTAGCTCACATAGGAATGGTTCTGGATCAGATCCGGGCTGCTGGCCTGACTCTGAAGCCAGAAAAATGCCACTTTGGGATGGCCGAGGTACAGTACCTGGGTCACCGGGTGGGGTGTGGAAAGCAGCGACCAGAGCCGGCCAAGATAGAAGCTGTCGCCAATTGGCCCACCCCCATCACTAAGACTCAGGTCCTAGCCTTCCTGGGCACGGCAGGGTACTATAGACGGTTCGTACCAGACTACAGCACACTTGCCAAACCCCTGACTGACTTGACCAAGAAGAACTTACCTCGACAGGTCCTGTGGTCTCCCCACTGTGAAACGGCTTTCCAGGCTCTCAAAAATGCTCTAATTAACGCTCCTGTCTTGGCGGCTCCAGCCCTTAACAAACGTTTTATCGTCCATACAGATGCTTCCATGTTCGGGCTGGGAGCCGTCCTCAGCCAAGTAGGCGAAGATGGAGGGGAGCATCCAGTTGCCTACATCAGCCGGAAGCTCCTGCCCCGCGAAGTCAGCTATGCAGCGGTCGAAAAGGAGTGTTTGGCTTTGGTGTGGGCATTAAAGAAATTGACTCCCTATTTATATGGGCAGGAGTTCACTCTGGTCACCGACCATAACCCGTTGGTGTGGCTGAACCGGGTCTCTGGAGATAATGGCAGGCTATTACGTTGGAGTTTATCGTTGCAACCCTTCAATTTCACCATTACTTACAGACCTGGGAAACAGAATGGCAACGCCGACGGGTTGTCCAGACAAACCGACCTCAGCCCCGCATAACCAGCGGTCTGGACAGCCTTAGTCTGCCCCGAAAAGGGGTCAGACCGTGTCTGCCAGAGTGTTCCACAGAAAGGGAGCACTGTTACAGAAGCATTAGTTATTTTGTTGTGAAGAAACTTATTTCCCAGCAGCAATGCCTGAACCAGCCAAGCCAGCGCCTAAGAAGGGCTCCAAGAAAACTGTAACAAGTATCATTTCATAAAGGGTTAACTCTGTTCAGTTTTGAGAAAACTATTTTCTGAGGCAGGTTTCCTAGCATATTGTGTACTGTAATTAAGTTTGTGATAAGCATTCACTGCTAGGTGATAAGAAGGACTCAATTGTTTTCTTGTGTGTACTTGTTATCTGCGGTGGCCTGTCCAAGGGCTTTGTCTAAATGTGTGATGGGGGATTTTATGCTTCCCCCCCCTGGGAGTGCCCTGTGTGCATGTAACCTAAATAAAAAGCAGGCTGGGCATCCCAGTCCTCAGTTCTTGGTTGTCCCTCAATCGTAGCGTTGACTCGTTTTTGTGGGCAGAAGGGTATCCTAGCTGTACTACAGCTAAGGGGGATTATTCTACATTTGCGAGACTCATATAGAATACTATGGAAAGCAGCTTCTCCCCTCTTCAGCAATAGGAATCCAGGCTACTAAGCGGTCCATCTCTCAGCGAGACTAAGGGTAACCGTAACAGGGACGCCATCTTGGATGACATCATTTAAAGGGAAACTTCATTGTTCCAGAAGACGTTGTAAGAAGAGGATGCTCCGCGCCGGATGTCTTGAAGATGGAGCCGCTCAGCGCCAGATGGATGAAGATAGAAGATGACGTCTGGATGAAGACTTCTGCTGGCTTGGATGAAGACTTCGGCCCGCTTGGATGAAGACTTCTGCCGGCTTCGCCGAGGACTTCTGCTGCTTCATTGAGGATGGATGTCGGGTCTTCAAAAACTGTAAGTGGATCTTTGGGGGTTAGTGTTAGGTTTTTTTAAGGGTTTATTTGGTGGATTTTAGTTTTAGATTAGGGGTTTGGGCCTAAAAAGAGCTAAATGCCATTTTAAGGGCAATGCCCATCCAAATGCCCTTTTCAGGGCAATGGGAAGCTTAGGTTTTGGTTTTTATTTGGGGGGTTGGTTGTGTGGGTGGTGGGTTTTACTGTTGGGGGGGTATTTGTATTTTTATTTACAGGTAAAAGAGCTGATTTCTTTGGGGCAATACCCTGCAAAAGGCCCTTTTAAGGGCCATTGATAGTTTATTGTAGGCTATTGGCTTTTTTTATCTTGGGTGGGATTTTTTATTTTCATAGGGCTCTTAGATTAGGTGTAATTAGTTTAAATATTTGATAGTTTATTTTTTATTTTGTGTAACTTAGTGTTTTTTATTTTTTTGTAACTTAGTTGTTAGTTTTTTGTAACAGTAATATTTAATAGTAAATTTAAATAACTTGAGTAGGGTTAGGTGTGACGTGCACTCATAGGAGGCAGGTGAAGCACTGCCGCACCTGCCATTTGGGGCAAATTGAAATTAAAAATAAAATTTTATTAAAAAAAAAAAAAAAACATAATTTATGCTTACCTGATAAATTCCTTTCTTCTGTAGTGTGATCAGTCCACGGGTCATCATTACTTCTGGGATATTACTCCTCCCCAACAGGAAGTGCAAGAGGATTCACCCAGCAGAGCTGCATATAGCTCCTCCCCTCTACGTCACTCCCAGTCATTCGACCAAGGACCAACGAGAAAGGAGAAACCAAGGGTGTAGTGGTGACTGGAGTATAATTTAAAAAATATTTACCTGCCTTAAAAAACAGGGCGGGCCGTGGACTGATCACACTACAGAAGAAAGGAATTTATCAGGTAAGCATAAATTATGTTTTCTTCTGTTAAGTGTGATCAGTCCACGGGTCATCATTACTTCTGGGATACCAATACCAAAGCAAAAGTACACGGATGACGGGAGGGATAGGCAGGCTCTTTATACAGAAGGAACCACTGCCTGAAGAACCTTTCTCCCAAAAATAGCCTCCGAGGAAGCAAAAGTGTCAAATTTGTAAAATTTGGAAAAAGTATGAAGCGAAGACCAAGTTGCAGCCTTGCAAATCTGTTCAACAGAGGCCTCATTCTTAAAGGCCCAAGTGGAAGCCACAGCTCTAGTAGAATGAGCTGTAATTCTTTCAGGAGGCTGCTGTCCAGCAGTCTCATAGGCTAAACGAATTATGCTACGAAGCCAAAAAGAAAGAGAGGTAGCAGAAGCCTTTTGACCTCTCCTCTGACCAGAGTAAACGACAAACAGGGAAGACGTTTGTCGAAATTCCTTAGTTGCCTGTAAGTAAAACTTTAGGGCACGAACTACATCCAGATTGTGCAGAAGACGTTCCTTCTTCGAAGAAGGATTTGGACACAAAGAAGGAACAACAATCTCTTGATTGATATTCCTGTTAGTGACTACCTTAGGTAAGAACCCAGGTTTAGTGCGCAGAACTACCTTATCCGAATGAAAAATCAAATAAGGAGAATCACAATGTAAGGCTGATAACTCAGAGACTCTTCGAGCCGAGGAAATAGCCATTAAAAATAGAACTTTCCAAGATAACAACTTTATATTAATGGAATGGAGGGGTTCAAACGGAACACCCTGTAAAACGTTAAGAACAAGGTTTAAACTCCATGGCGGATCAACAGTTTTAAACACAGGCTTAATCCTGGCCAAAGCCTGACAAAAAGCCTGAACGTCTGGCACTTCTGACAGACGTTTGTGTAACAGAATGGACAGAGCTGAGATCTGTCCCTTTAATGAACTAGCAGATAAACCCTTTTCTAAACCTTCTTGTAGAAAAGACAATATCCTAGGAATCCTAACCTTACTCCAAGAGTAACCTTTGGATTCACACCAATATAGGTATTTACGCCATATCTTATGGTAAATCTTTCTGGTAACAGGCTTCCTAGCCTGTATTAAGGTGTCAATAACTGACTCAGAAAACCCACGTCTTGATAAAATCAAACGTTCAATTTCCAAGCCGTCAGCTTCAGAGAAGTTAGATTTTGATGTTTGAAAGGACCCTGTATCAGGAGATCCCGTTTCAGAGGTAGAGACCAAGGTGGACAGGATGACATGTCCACCAGGTCTGCATACCAAGTCCTGCGTGGCCATGCAGGTGCTATTAGAATCACTGATGCTCTCTCCTGTTTGATTCTGGCAATCAATCGAGGAAGCATCGGGAAGGGTGGAAACACATAAGCCATCGTGAAGTCCCAAGGTGCTGTCAGGGCATCTATTAGGACTGCTCCTGGATCCCTGGATCTGGACCCGTAACGAGGAAGCTTGGCGTTCTGTCGAGACGCCATGAGATCTATCTCTGGTTTGCCCCAACGTCGAAGTATTTGGGCAAAGACCTCCGGATGAAGTTCCCACTCCCCCGGATGAAAAGTCTGACGACTTAAGAAATCCGCCTCCCAGTTCTCCACTCCCGGGATGTGGATTGCTGACAGGTGGCAAGAGTGAGACTCTGCCCAGCGAATTATCTTTGATACTTCCATCATTGCTAGGGAGCTCCTTGTCCCTCCCTGATGGTTGATGTAAGCTACAGTCGTGATGTTGTCCGACTGAAACCTGATGAACCCCCGAGTTATCAACTGGGGCCAAGCCAGGAGGGCATTGAGAACTGCTCTCAATTCCAGAATGTTTATTGGCAGGAGACTCTCCTCCTGACTCCATTGTCCCTGAGCCTTCAGAGAATTCCAGACGGCACCCCAACCTAGAAGGCTGGCGTCTGTTGTTACAATTGTCCAGTCTGGTCTGCTGAATGGCATCCCCCTGGACAGATGTGGCCGAGAAAGCCACCATAGAAGAGAATTTCTGGTCTCTTGATCCAGATTCAGAGAAGGGGACAAGTCTGAGTAATCCCCATTCCACTGACTTAGCATGCATAGTTGCAGTGGTCTGAGGTGTAAGCGAGCAAATGGCACTATGTCCATTGCCGCTACCATTAAGCCGATTACCTCCATGCATTGAGCCACTGACGGGTGTTGAATGGAATGAAGGGTGCGACAAGCACTTTGAAGTCTTGTTAACCTGTCCTCTGTCAGGTAAATCTTCATTTCTACAGAATCTATAAGAGTCCCCAGGAAGGGAACTCTTGTGAGTGGAACGAGTGAACTTTTCTTTTCGTTCACCTTCCATCCATGTGACCTTAGAAAAGCCAGTACTAACTCTGTATGAGACTTGGCAGTTTGAAAGCTTGAAGCTTGTATCAGAATGTCGTCTAGGTACGGAGCTACCGAAATTCCCCGCGGTCTTAGTACCGCCAGAAGAGCACCTAGAACCTTTGTGAAGATTCTTGGAGCTGTAGCCAATCCGAATGGAAGAGCTACAAACTGGTAATGCCTGTCTAGAAAGGCAAACCTTAGATACCGGTAATGATCTTTGTGAATCGGTATGTGAAGGTAAGCATCCTTTAAATCCACTGTGGTCATGTACTGACCTTCTTGGATCATGGGTAAAATTGTCCGAATAGTCTCCATTTTGAATGATGGAACTCTTAGGAATTTGTTTAGGATCTTTAAATCCAGGATTGGTCTGAAAGTTCCCTCTTTTTTGGGAACCACAAACAGATTTGAGTAAAACCCCTGTCCCTGTTCCGACCGTGGAACTGGATGGATTACTCCCTGTTACGGTACCAACAGTGTACCAAGGGTTAATACCAGATGAACAATGTCCTGCATAGGGAATCAGCAATTCACAACCCAGCCAGTTTCCCTGCAAACATGAGACCAAGCTCCACATTTCAGGTTTAAAAAAGAATAACTACTTTATTTGAAGGCAGCACACAGATTTATACACCCTGGCTTCAGGTTACAAAGGGCATTGGTTTAACAGTAAAGCAAACATATGAACAATGCATCAAACAATTGTCTATTCACAGGTAAAACAGATTAACATATTAAGTTAATTAACTAGGGAAGAACGTTTACTCAGACAATCTGATGTTGGGCAGTCTAGTTAACATAATCACACAATGACACAATCAGTTTACCCAGACAGACTCCTGAGACACAATCAGATCTGAAACATACCTAGAATACATCTTATTACTGAATATAGGAACAGTTCTTATTAGCTATAAAGTCTTTTATGCCCACTTGGCTTATAGAGTCACAATTGCTCCCAAAAGGTGTACTCACACCCTGTACCCATCCTGTATTTATGGATACAGGGTGACATAGACATAAGACAGAGTTATGAAAGTACATGGGGTGTCCAGCATATAAAATTCCATATTTTCATGCAGTCTCTGGGTATCCTTAAGCCCATGTACCTCCAGCCCAAAGAATGTTCCATAACAGGCCCTCCAATGTACAGTGGCGAGATTGGTTTCGTCACATCTCTCCCCTTTTCCAAACAGACTAACAGGGTATCTGACCTCCTGCCGGTCAGTGCCCTGGTTAGTCCAGCAACCCACCCATAAAACACAATTAGTAGTACAGCCCACCCACAATAAATGGTTACTACACCTGAGTACGGGGAAAACTTGTCCATGTCCAGGTGCCTCACCACAGCTGTGTGGGGGACTGGTACGCTGAATTGGTGGGTTGCGAGGTGGGCAGAGACCAGCTGTACTCTGCCCGGGTGCCAGCACTACCATGGAAGTAGCCTGGTGGGAGCCTGGTTGCTGGAGGGGGAGACCGACTGTCTCCCCTTTGGATAAATAGCTGTGCTGCTGGAGGGGGAGACCAATCGTCTCCCCTTTGGCTAAACAGCCGTGTTACTGGGGGACAGGACCAACTGTCCCTACCCCTTGTAACGCAGCCTGCCGCTGGGGAATGGAGTCTGGGCTCCCAAAGTCAGGCTCTGCAAAGGACTCCCATAACAAGCCAGGACCATCAAACTCCTCTCCCTCTGGTTTGTTATGCTCGGCTGTCCAGGGTATATACTGTGCCATATACCACCAGAGCGCCTGGTAGGCATGTCAGTTTGCTGGGACAATCCATCTGTATTCCCATTATGAGAGAGAATTCCTGTCCATACAAACAAGGGTTCAAATTCCTCAGTGCCCAGACCAGGGCCAAACAGTCCTTCAAAATCCCATCAGCTTCTTTACGAGTTTTCTGTACCTGCTCTTTATAGGTATCCACAATCCCTTCATACTGACATAGGGTGCCCTTGAGTTGCTGCACCTCACTATGAGCCAGCGTCAGCTTCTCCACAAGTGTCGCTAAGTTTGTCTTTAATGTTTCATGTTCCACTCTCAAGCTGGTGTTTTCTGCAGTCTGTCGGTGCAGCTTGTCTAGCAGAGATTCACGTTCTAAACGTGCCTTTTCCTCTGCGCTCCTCTTCTCCTTCATCAGCGCATTGTAACGGGACTTCCACGTATCAATAGCGGATAGAGATTTGCTGAGCTCAGCGTTCTGGGGCTTAGCAGCAGGGGGGTCAGTCTCTGCTGCACGGATCTGAGCACGGGTAGTCACAGGGTTAACATCAGCGGGACCCATGGGAGCATAGGCAGAAACAAGGGGGGCCAAGTCATTTCCAAGAAGAACATCAGCAGGTAAGTCCTTCTTGACCCCCACATTCACAGGTCTAGCGCCCACTCCCCAATCCAAATGTACCCTGGCAACAGGTAGGCTGAACACATCGCCCCCTGCTACCCTCACAGCCACAGTGTCTCCAGTGTACTGTTTCTCAGACACCAAGTTCTTTTGAAGCAAGGTCATGGTAGCACCAGTATCCCGTAGACCACTGACCTTCTTCCCATTCACTTTAACCAGTTGCCGGTTATTCCGGTGGGCAGCTTGCACAAGGTCTGCCTCATGTAGGATGCTCCAGCATTCTTGCGCCTCTACGTAGCGGGCCGCAGGCTGAGGATTACGTGGGATTCCGCCGGCGGGTCTTCTCCAGGACTGCGCTTGGTTCGCTGCGTTTAGGGGACACTCTGGTCTTTTGTGCCCTAGTTGCTTACATCTAAAGCACCGAATAGGTTGTGAGTAGCACCGCAGGGCTCTCTGAGGGTAGTTCGTGGCCGGAGGCCGTGTGGTATAGTGGTGCGCCGGGGTTTGGTAACTGGCAGCTGCTGGGGTGACTGGGGGTCTGTACTCCACTCTAGCAGGGGGCTTAGTGGTAGCAGTGTCCAGTTTGCGGGCATCCGTATACTCATCTGCCAAGCGAGCCGCTTCCTGCAGGGTGGAGGGTTTACGGTCCCGAACCCACTCTCCTGCGGGTAATTTGTCGAAGCAATGTTCCAACAGGAATAGCTGCAGCACCTCTTCCCCAGATATGGCTTGGCACCCCGCTATCCAGTGAGCTGCTGTGCGGTGCACCTTACATGCCCACTCAAGGTAGGAATCTCCAGCTAATTTAACAGTGTCTCTGAACCGCCTCCTGTATGCCTCCGGTGTAACCGCATACCTGGAGAGCAGAGCCTCTTTTACAGTATTATAATCCCTGACTTCCTCATCTGGAATGGCCCGAAAAGCCTCTCTGGCCCGGCCGGATAATTTTCCAGATAATATCGTGACCCAGTCCTCTGCGGGTACCTTGTGTAGTGCACATTGCCTCTCAAAATCCGCAAGGTACCCATCAATCTCTCCTTCTGTTTCCAGGAAGTTTTTAAAAGCTGCAAAATGTACTTTTCTCTTTTCCATCTTAGTCAGTATTGTAATAATCCCCCTCTTCCTGAGGTTACTGGCTTGTGTAGTTGCTCTTCTGGGCGATAAGGTTCATTCCGTCGCTGCCACCAATGTTACGGTACCAACAGTGTACCAAGGGTTAATACCAGATGAACAATGTCCTGCATAGGGAATCAGCAATTCACAACCCAGCCAGTTTCCCTGCAAACATGAGACCAAGCTCCACATTTCAGGTTTAAAAAAGAATAACTACTTTATTTGAAGGCAGCACACAGATTTATACACCCTGGCTTCAGGTTACAAAGGGCATTGGTTTAACAGTAAAGCAAACATATGAACAATGCATCAAACAATTGTCTATTCACAGGTAAAACAGATTAACATATTAAGTTAATTAACTAGGGAAGAACGTTTACTCAGACAATCTGATGTTGGGCAGTCTAGTTAACATAATCACACAATGACACAATCAGTTTACCCAGACAGACTCCTGAGACACAATCAGATCTGAAACATACCTAGAATACATCTTATTACTGAATATAGGAACAGTTCTTATTAGCTATAAAGTCTTTTATGCCCACTTGGCTTATAGAGTCACAATTGCTCCCAAAAGGTGTACTCACACCCTGTACCCATCCTGTATTTATGGATACAGGGTGACATAGACATAAGACAGAGTTATGAAAGTACATGGGGTGTCCAGCATATAAAATTCCATATTTTCATGCAGTCTCTGGGTATCCTTAAGCCCATGTACCTCCAGCCCAAAGAATGTTCCATAACAGGCCCTCCAATGTACAGTGGCGAGATTGGTTTCGTCACACTCCCATTAACAATAGTTCTTGTATGCAGCGTAGAAACGCTTCTTTCTTTGTTTGGTTTGTTGACAACCTTGACAGATGAAATCTCTCTCTTGGAGGAGAGTATTTGAAGTCCAGAAGGTATCCCTGAGATATTATCTCTAGCGCCCAGGGATCCTGGACATCTCTTGCCCAAGCCTGGGCGAAGAGAGAAAGTCTGCCCCCCACTAGATCCGATCCCGGATCGGGGGCCCTCCATTCATGCTGTTTTAGGGGCAGCAGCAGGTTTCCTGGCCTGCTTGCCCTTGTTCCAGGACTGGTTAGGTCTCCAGCCTTGTCTGTAGCGAGTACCAGATCCTTCTTGTTTTGGAGCAGTGGAAGTTGATGCTGCTCCTGCTTTGAAATTCCGAAAGGAACGAAAATTAGACTGTCTAGCCTTAGATTTGGCTTTGTCTTGAGGCAGGGCGTGGCCCTTACCTCCTGTAATGTCAGCGATAATTTCTTTCAAACCAGGCCCAAATAAGGTCTGTCCCTTGAAAGGTATATTAAGTAATTTGGACTTAGAAGTTACATCAGCTGACCAGGATTTTAGCCACAGTGCTCTACGCGCCTGAATGGCGAATCCGGAATTCTTAGCCGTAAGTTTAGTTAAATGTACTACGGCTTCCGAAATGAATGAATTAGCTAGCTTAAGTATTCTAAGCCTGTCCGAAATGTCGTCCAGCGTAGCTGAACTAAGGTTCTCTTCTAGAGACTCAATCCAGAATGCCGCTGCAGCCGTGACTGGCGCAATGCATGCAAGGGGTTGCAATATAAAACCTTGTTGAACAAACATTTTCTTAAGGTAACCCTCTAACTTTTTATCCATTGGATCTGAAAAGGCACAGCTATCCTCTACCGGGATAGTGGTACGCTTAGCTAAAGTAGAAACTGCTCCCTCCACCTTAGGGACCGTTTGCCATAAGTCCCGTGTGGCGGTGTCTATTGGAAACATCTTTCTAAATATCGGAGGGGGTGAGAACGGCACACCGGGTCTATCCCACTCCTTAGTAATAATTTCAGTTAGTCTCTTAGGTATAGGAAAAACGTCAGTACTTGTTGGTACAGCAAAATATTTATCCAACCTACACATTTTCTCTGGTATTGCAACTGTGTTACAATCATTCAGGGCCGCTAACACCTCCCCTAGTAATACACGGAGGTTTTCCAGCTTAAATTTAAAATTTGAAATATCTGAATCCAATCTGTTTGGATCAGAACCGTCAGCCGCAGAATGAAGCTCTCCGTCCTCATGTTCTGCAAGTTGTGACGCAGTATCTGACATGGCCCTAGCATTATCAGCGCACTCTGTTCTCACCCCAGAGTGATCACGCTTGCCTCTTAGTTCTGGTAATTTAGCCAAAACCTCAGTCATAACAGTAGCCATATCTTGTAATGTTATTTGTAATGGCCGCCCAGATGTACTGGGCGCCACCATATCGCGCACCTCCCGAGCGGGAGATGCAGGTACTGTCACGTGAGGCGAGTTAGTCGGCATAACTCTCCCCTCGTTGTTTGGTGAAATTTGTTCAATTTGTACAGATTGACTTTTATTTAAAGTAGCATCAATACAGTTAGTACATAAATTTCTATTGGGCTCCACTTTGGCGTTGGCACAAATAGTACAGGTCTCATCCTCTGAATCAGACATGTTTAACACACTAGCAAATAAACTTGCAACTTGGAAATATTATTCAAGTAAAACACAATTAAAAAACGTACTGTGCTTTAAGAAGCACTGAAAGATATATAACAGTTGAAATCAATAAACTTTGAAAAACACAATTTAGCAAAGGTTTGTTCCCATTAGCAAAGAAAAACTAACCCTGATGGCATAAAAAAGTTAAAGAATAAACGTTTTTTATATCACAGTCAACTATAATCTCACAGCTCTGTTAGATTACTTCCCTCAAACAAGCTTTGAAGACCCCTGAGTTCTGTAGAGATAAACCGGAACATGCAGGAAAAAACAATGAGCTTCTGACTGAAATTTTTGATGCGTAGCAAAAGCGCCAAAAAAAGGTCCCTCCCCCTCACACACAACAGTGAGAGAGATCAGTAAACTGTCATAATTAGATCAAGCAACTGCCAAGTGGAAAAATAGTGCCCAAACATTTTATTCACCCAGTACCTCAGAAAATGGAAACGATTTTACATTCCAGCAAAAACGTTTAACATAAATTAAGAGTTATTAAAAAACCTGTTGCTTTGCAATTAGGCTAAAGTCTTATATACACAGTTGTTACGGTTGCCTCCAGGCTGGCTGGAAGTTGGACCGTAGAAAAGGATGCTCCTAGCGCTCACCAAAGGAGCAGCAGCACCGTAGACACTCTAACTGCTGCGTAGCCACCATCAGTAATGCAGACTCTATGAACCACCGCTGCTGGGCTGGTATCTTGCCGTCTGCTCTGCACCCTGGACCTACTCCTAAGGAAGTATATAGAGCATAGCAATCCCTGTAGTGATTATAGCTGAAGCTGTCCCCTACAAACATGAGTCAAAGCTGCAAGTTAGAGGGACAGAAATAGGTCTGATGTGCTGGAGCACACAGCCTCCTTTTTATTGAGGTTACATGCAAACAGGACACTCTCAGGGGGAGGCATAAAATCCCCCATCACACATTTGATATTAGATAGAGAGACACTCCCTTTGACAGGCCACAACATTTACTTCAGCAGATAACATTACACACAATAAAACAATGCAGTCCACCTTATCAATACTAGTCTGATTAGACAATGGGAAAGTTGATCACTAAACCTAATTAGAGCTAATCCCAGCAGACTTGTATTTAGAATAGGTTTCTTGAAGCTGAACAAAATTTAACTCTTAATGGCACACAATGAAACTGAACCAAGTGGGAGAAAGCCAGGGACAAGTCATTTCACAGGTCTGGGGACATAGTCTTAAAGGGGGCATTGTTCACCAAAGTCACAATATGTCCCCAGACGGTTCCCAAAGGGCCACACACACCCAACAAAAGTCAATATACAGGGAGTGCAGAATTATTAGGCAAATGAGTATTTTGACCACATCATCCTCTTTATGCATGTTGTCTTACTCCAAGCTGTATAGGCTCGAAAGCCTACTACCAATTAAGCATATTAGGTGATGTGCATCTCTGTAATGAGAAGGGGTGTGGTCTAATGACATCAACACCCTATATCAGGTGTGCATAATTATTAGGCAACTTCCTTTCCTTTGGCAAAATGGGTCAAAAGAAGGACTTGACAGGCTCAGAAAAGTCAAAAATAGTGAGATATCTTGCAGAGGGATGCAGCACTCTTAAAATTGCAAAGCTTCTGAAGCGTGATCATCGAACAATGAAGCGTTTCATTCAAAATAGTCAACAGGGTCGCAAGAAGCGTGTTGAAAAACCAAGGCGCAAAATAACTGCCCATGAACTGAGAAAAGTCAAGCGTGCAGCTGCCAAGATGCCACTTGCCACCAGTTTGGCCATATTTCAGAGCTGCAACATCACTGGAGTGCCCAAAAGCACAAGGTGTGCAATACTCAGAGATATGGCCAAGGTAAGAAAGGCTGAAAGACGACCACCACTGAACAAGACACACAAGCTGAAATGTCAAGACTGGGCCAAGAAATATCTCAAGACTGATTTTTCTAAGGTTTTATGGACTGATGAAATGAGAGTGAGTCTTGATGGGCCAGATGGATGGGCCCGTGGCTGGATTGGTAAAGGGCAGAGAGCTCCAGTCCGACTCAGACGCCAGCAAGGTGGAGGTGGAGTACTGGTTTGGGCTGGTATCATCAAAGATGAGCTTGTGGGGCCTTTTCGGGTTGAGGATGGAGTCAAGCTCAACTCCCAGTCCTACTGCCAGTTTCTGGAAGACACCTTCTTCAAGCAGTGGTACAGGAAGAAGTCTGCATCCTTCAAGAAAAACATGATTTTCATGCAGGACAATGCTCCATCACACGCGTCCAAGTACTCCACAGCGTGGCTGGCAAGAAAGGGTATAAAAGAAGAAAATCTAATGACATGGCCTCCTTGTTCACCTGATCTGAACCCCATTGAGAACCTGTGGTCCATCATCAAATGTGAGATTTACAAGGAGGGAAAACAGTACACCTCTCTGAACAGTGTCTGGGAGGCTGTGGTTGCTGCTGCACGCAATGTTGATGGTGAACAGATCAAAACACTGACAGAATCCATGGATGGCAGGCTTTTGAGTGTCCTTGCAAAGAAAGGTGGCTATATTGGTCACTGATTTGTTTTTGTTTTGTTTTTGAATGTCAGAAATGTATATTTGTGAATGTTGAGATGTTATATTGGTTTCACTGGTAAAAATAAATAATTGAAATGGGTATATATTTGTTTTTTGTTAAGTTGCCTAATAATTATGCACAGTAATAGTCACCTGCACACACAGATATCCCCCTAAAATAGCTATAACTAAAAACAAACTAAAAACTACTTCCAAAACTATTCAGCTTTGATATTAATGAGTTTTTTGGGTTCATTGAGAATATGGTTGTTGTTCAATAATAAAATTAATCCTCAAAAATACAACTTGCCTAATAATTCTGCACTCCCTGTACTCTCAGGGGCACAATCTTCCAGGGGCCATAGTCATGAGGAAGGAGGCTGGCAAATAGGCTTCTCCAAAATCCAGGGAAGCAGGGCAACCTTCCATTTAAAGGGCCAGTCACAAATAGCAGTTTGTAACATATCTCCCCTTTTGGAGGGAGACTAACAAGGCACCTGACCTTCTGTCGGTCAGTGCCTAAGTTAGTCTCGCAACCCACCCACAAATAAACACTAGCAGCAAAGCAGCCCCCCCACAACAAGTAGCACTGGCCTGTAGGTTCCAGGTTATAGGATGAAAGTGTAGCATCCTCTGCCTTCCTGGCGCAGCTGGGCAAATAGCTGATGGTACTTGGGGGGCAGAGGCCAGCGGCACTCTGCCCTGGTGCCAGCGCTTCTGCTGGGGTGAGGGGTTTGCAGGCCAGTCCTGTAACAAGGGGGTCTGTAGGGCAGAGGCCAGCAGCGCTCTGTCCTGATGCCAGCTCTTCTGCTGGGGGAATTGGGGCATAGTCCTGCCCGGTGGCAAAGGGAACGTGGGGGTCAGTGGGAGTTAACATCTCCACTGTTAACCCTGGGCCCAAGTTAGGAGTTAGCTGGGGAGGGGGAGATTGGCTTACCTCCTCCTCCTGATACTCCGGCGGCCGTTGGGAAGGGAGGTCGATGCTCTCCTCTTCCTGTGGAACATGCTGCGGCTGGGGAGAGAGACCGGTTGTCTCCTCTCCCTGGAAGGCACACTCCGGCTGGGGAGGGAGGTCGATGCTCTCCCCTCCCTGTAGCTGGGTCTGTCGCTGGGGATCTGGGCCGCCTGCCCAGCATCCCTGTAGGGCCGGTAGAGAGACTGCGGTCCCATCTCCACCTGCCTGCTGGGGGTCCTCCCAGGACCAGTCTATGAGGCCTGCTGCCTCTGGTATCTCTGGTTGGGGTTGGGGAAGGAGACCGGTTGTCTCTTCCCTCTGCACAGTATACTGCCGCTGGGGAGGGAGGTCGCTGCTCTCCTCTCCCTGTGGAACATGCTGCGGCTGGGGAGAGAGACCAGGTGTCCATACCCTCAAACTCCACAGTTGGCGCTCAAAGGCTCGTGCCGCTTTGTTCTCCGTATCCAATTCCCGGATGATGCGACTGACTACCTCCTGCGCAGGGTCTGGACCATATCGGACTAGCCGCCTCTTTACCTCTGGAACGAAATCCGCGCCCTCATAGCGACGGATCCGGTTGAGGTGCTCTTCACATGGTTCTGACCAGTATCTTGTCAGCTCCATGCTGCTGTAGGTAGGGACGCTGCGCAGTGGCTAGCGTTGCCCTCAATTACTCTCCTACGATACCAGTGCTGTTGTGGTGCTGCTCCTTGCGCTAGGACGCCAATCCCACCGCTGCCGCCAAATGTTACGGTTGCCTCCAGGCTGGCTGGAAGTTGGACCGTAGAAAAGGATGCTCCTAGCGCTCACCAAAGGAGCAGCAGCACCGTAGACACTCTAACTGCTGCGTAGCCACCATCAGTAATGCAGACTCTATGAACCACCGCTGCTGGGCTGGTATCTTGCCGTCTGCTCTGCACCCTGGACCTACTCCTAAGGAAGTATATAGAGCATAGCAATCCCTGTAGTGATTATAGCTGAAGCTGTCCCCTACAAACATGAGTCAAAGCTGCAAGTTAGAGGGACAGAAATAGGTCTGATGTGCTGGAGCACACAGCCTCCTTTTTATTGAGGTTACATGCAAACAGGACACTCTCAGGGGGAGGCATAAAATCCCCCATCACACATTTGATATTAGATAGAGAGACACTCCCTTTGACAGGCCACAACATTTACTTCAGCAGATAACATTACACACAATAAAACAATGCAGTCCACCTTATCAATACTAGTCTGATTAGACAATGGGAAAGTTGATCACTAAACCTAATTAGAGCTAATCCCAGCAGACTTGTATTTAGAATAGGTTTCTTGAAGCTGAACAAAATTTAACTCTTAATGGCACACAATGAAACTGAACCAAGTGGGAGAAAGCCAGGGACAAGTCATTTCACAGGTCTGGGGACATAGTCTTAAAGGGGGCATTGTTCACCAAAGTCACAATATGTCCCCAGACGGTTCCCAAAGGGCCACACACACCCAACAAAAGTCAATATACTCTCAGGGGCACAATCTTCCAGGGGCCATAGTCATGAGGAAGGAGGCTGGCAAATAGGCTTCTCCAAAATCCAGGGAAGCAGGGCAACCTTCCATTTAAAGGGCCAGTCACAAATAGCAGTTTGTAACAACAGTGTAATTCCAGTGAAGTACCATTCCCCAGAATACTCAAATGTTAAATATACATACATGATATTATGTCGGTATGGCAGGATTTTCTCATCAATTCCATTGTCAGAAAATAAAAACTGCTACATACCTCTTTGCAGATTAAACTGCCCGCTGTCCCCTGATCTGAAGTTTACCTCTCCTCAGATGGCCGAGAAACAGCAATATGATCTTAACAACTCCGGCTAAAATCATAGTAAAAACTCTGGTAGATTCTTCTTCAAACTCCACCAGAGAAGGAATAACACACTCCGGTGCTATTAAAAAATAACAAACTTTTGATTGAAGAAATAAAACTAAATAAAATCACCATAGTCCTCTCACACATCCTATCTAGTCGTTGGGTGCAAGAGAATGACTGGGAGTGACGTAGAGGGGAGGAGCTATATGCAGCTCTGCTGGGTGAATCCTCTTGCACTTCCTGTTGGGGAGGAGTAATATCCCAGAAGTAATGATGACCCGTGGACTGATCACACTTAACAGAAGAAATTAAATGGTTTTTTTTTGGACAAAATTTTCACCTCTATAATATTGCGCAATAGAGGCAGCGGGTTCTGCTTTCTCTCTATTGCGCAATATTTTGCATACATTTTTATCACTAGCCGCTCTGCTGCGCCACCCGGTGGTTATTTATAGCTGCAGCGCGGCTGAAAAAACTATTATAGAGGCATCTCTAATGAGGCCTCGTATTTTGTTGGGAGCCAATCAACGCCGGTTATGTATTTTCTCCTGGTGATTGACAGGACCAGGAGAACATACTGACCGGAGTTGTTTGACTCCCTGCTGCGCATGCGCAAAGTGAGGACCAGATTGGCGGGAACAACAAAGTGAAAGAGACTGCTGTGTGTGACACTCCTGTTGGGACTGAGCAGCAAATGTAATAGAGTGAGACAGAGGTGGATCCGGACTCTAGACGACAGCATCAGCTGCTGCCCTGGCCCCTGCCTAAGGAAGGGACGTTGCACAACATACCGGTAGGCCGGGTAGGGGGTAAAAAAGAAGTGTACTGACTCTATCAGGCCCATTTATCAAAGGGCTTGCGGACCTGATCCGACACTGCGGATCAGGTCCGCAAGACCTCGCTAAATGCGGAGAGCAGTACGCTCTCCGCATTTAACATTGCACCAGCAGCTCACAAGAGCTGCTGGTGCAACGCCGCCCCCTGCTGACTCGCGGCCAATCGGCCGCCAGCAGGGAGCTGTCAATCAACCCGATCGTATTCGATCGGGTTGATGTCCGGCGATTCCTGTCCGCCTGTTCAGAGCAGGCGGACAGGGTTATGAAGCAGCGGTCTTTAGACCGCTGCTTCATAAGTTGTGTTTCTGGCGAGTCTGAAGACTCGCCAGAAACACGGCCCTTCAAGCTCCGTACAGAGCTTGATAAATGGGCCTGTATGACCGTTATTTTTTTTTTTTTCCAACTTTTTTTTTTTTTTCCAACTTTTTTTTTTCCCTGCAGAATTTCTTGCACCTCCCCTGCGGCCCCCCCCTCGCCCAACCCCCACTCTTACACCCCTCCTTCATCTGCCTGTGACGCTGTCTCCTTGTCATGACAGTTTTAAATCAGAGCATTGCCATGGTAACCTGGGGCAACGCTCTGATTTCAAACTGTCATTTCCTGCTAAGGCTGAGAGGGAAAGAAGCTGCCTGTGTGTGATGCAGTTGCCCCTGTATCTCCCTCCCACCCTTCCTCCCCTGTGCCTCCCTCCCACCCTTCCTCCCCTGTGCCTCCCTCCCACCCTTCCTCCCCTGTGCCTCCCACCCACCCTTCCTCCCCTGTGCCTCCCTCCCACCCTTCCTCCCGTGCCTCCCTCCCTCCCACCCTTCCTCCCCTGTATCTCCCTCCCACCCTTCCTCCCCTGTGTCTCCCTCCCACCCTTCCTCCCCTGTGTCTCTCTCCCACCCTTCCTCCCCTGTGTCTCTCTCCCACCCTTCCTCCCCTGTGTCTCCCTCCCACCCTTCCTCCCCTGTGCCTCCCACCCACCCTTCCTCCCCTGTGCCTCCCTCCCACCCTTCCTCCCGTGCCTCCCTCCCTCCCACCCTTCCTCCCCTGTATCTCCCTCCCACCCTTCCTCCCCTGTGTCTCCCTCCCACCCTTCCTCCCCTGTGTCTCTCTCCCACCCTTCCTCCCCTGTGTCTCTCTCCCACCCTTCCTCCCCTGTGTCTCCCTCCCACCCTTCCTCCCCTGTGTCTCCCTCCCACCCTTCCTCCCCTGTGCCTCCCTTCCACCCTTCCTCCCCTGTGTCTCCCTCCCACCTCTCCTCCCCTGTGTCTCCCTCCAACCCTTCCTCCCCTGTATCTCCCTCCCACCCTTCCTCCCCTGTGCCTCCCTCCCACCCTTCCTCCCCTGTGTCTCCCTCCCACCCTTCCTCCCCTGTGTCTCTCCCCCCTTCCTCCCCTGTGTCTCTCTCCCACCCTTCCTCCCCTGTGTCTCCCTCCCACCCTTCCTCCCCTGTTTCTCCCTCCAACCCTTCCTCCCCTGTGTCTCCCTCCCACCCTTCCACCCCTGTGTCTCTCTCCCCCCGTTCCTCCCCTGTGTCTCTCCCCCCGTTCCTCCCCTGTGTCTCTCCCCCCGTTCCTCCCCTGTGTCTCTCCCCCCGTTCCTCCCCTGTGTCTCTCCCCCTCCCCTGTGTCTCTCTCCTACCCTTCCTCCCCTGTGTCGCCCTCCCACCCTTCCTCCCCTGTGCCTCCCTCCCACCCTTCCTCCCCTGTGCCTCCCTCCCACCCTTCCTCCCCTGTATCTCCCTCCCACACTTCCTCCCCTGTCTCTATCCCACCCTTCCTCCCCTGTGTCTCCCTCCCACCCTTCCTCCCCTGTGTCTCTCTCCCACCCTTTCTCCCCTGTGTCTCCCTCCCACCCTTCCCCCCCTGTGTCTTCCTCCCACCCTTCCTCCCCTGTGTCTCCCTCCCACCCTTCCTCCCCTGTGTCTCCCTCCCACCCCTGTGTCTCTCTCCCACCCTTCCTCCCCTGTGTCTCTCCCCCCCTCCCCTGTGTCTCTCCCCCCCTTCCTCCCCTGTGTCTCTCCCCCTCCCCTGTGTCTCTCTCTCCTACCCTTCCTCCCCTGTGTCTCTCCCCCCTCCCCTGTGTCTATCTCCCACCCTTCCTCCCCTGTGTCTCTCCCCCCTCCCCTGTGTCTCTCCCCCCTCCCCTGTCTCTCTCTCCCCCTCCCCTGTC